>NC_135235.1:735007937-735307937 GCF_051348905.1 Ranitomeya variabilis | reverse complement strand
AATCGAACACTCAAAGAATCTCTTTGCAAGCTTGTCAATGACCAAGGAACCAACTGGGACCGGTTCATCCCTGGTGTTTTGTTTGCCTATCACACATCTGTGCATGCCTCAACCAAGTGCACTCCATTTGAGGTCATGTATGGACGAAAGGCTAAGCTTCCTATTGACCTCAATCCCTCAGCAAATGACACTGTGGATGTCATGTCTCTTTCAGATGATGCCAACCCTGATGTGCTAAATACACTCACAACCATTCATAACAGGATCCTCTCAACTGTAAGTACTAACATCCATTCTGCTCAGGAACATCAAAAGTGTGCCTTTGATCGCCGACACAAGAGCAACAAAGAAATCACTGCTGGCACCATTGTTTATATCAAGAATCAATGTCGTATTCATCGCATGGGTTCAAAGATGGCACCACGCTGGGTTGGACCCTACTTAGTTGTGGAATCCTTAACCAAGGGACGAGTAAAACTTAAGAAGAATAAGACTGGCAAGATACTAAGCAACACCTACCATGCCAGCAACCTTAAGATTTACCAGGATGAAGAGACTTCTCTACCACCCCAGTCCCCTGATGACTGTTCCAGTGACTCTGCCACACAGAAACACCAGCAAACCAAGACTTTCAACCCACTACCATGTTCAGGAAGGAAGTATCTTACCACCACTCTTGACCTTACATTTAATAGGGTTGTGTACTTTGGAGGCACAAGAGATCTTGGACAACCACGGCTTACATATAAAACCAAAGGTGATGGGAACTGCTATTTTCGGGCCATCAGCTATTTCCTGACAGGAACAGAGGACAACTACTCCCTTTTCAGAGCTAAAGTCGTCCACCACATGAAAACTGACTTGTCCAATAAACTACAGGGCTACTGTAATCAAGATGTGAATGAATATGTGAGCACCTCTGGCATCTCTCGTGATGGAGTCTGGGCAACTGATGCTGAAATCATGGCCACAGCAAATCTGTTGAGTTGTGACATCGTCATCCACACCAAAGTTGGTGACCCCATGGATTGGTTGACCTATCCCGCAAGCTTCAATCTGCAGTCAACAGAACATGCACTTTATCTTGAAAACAATCATGATCAATTTAATGTTGTTATCAGTGATTACCTTTGAACATTTATATGGTAGTGTCCTGTCACCAGCCATGTGTACGATTATCAGCCGAAAGCCTCTCTGGAACCAATAATCGCCCCATGTAAAAGTACCTTTATAAGTTGAAGTTTCAGAATGTTATAACTTTTATTATATCCTGAACAGTTTTTTTATGAACAGTCAAGGTTTTCAGGTTGAAGTAAAAAAAAAGTCTGTGTGTTTAGAGTTTTAAACACTAAAATGTTGAAAAATTATGTTATTCTTGAGTATATCACTCAATGGTGCTCATAAACGTGAAAAATCTGATCTTTAATATGCTTTAATCTTTAATATACTCAAGAACGGGGCCACAGACATCACTCAGGGGGTCTCAAACAGCGCACAGGGGCAGAGACAGCGCACAGGGGTGCTGCGCGCTGTCTCTTCTCCCCTTGCACACTCACTTCCCCCTCCCTTGTGCACTGTCTCTGCCTCCCTGTGCGCTGCCTGTTGCCCCATGTGCTGCCTGGGGCCTCGTGTGCCACCAGGGACCCATGTGTGCTGCTTGGGGCCCTGTGCGCTGCCTGGGGCCCCTATGCTCTGCCTGGGGCCTCGTGTGCTGCCAGGGACGCCTGTGTGCTGCCTGGGGTCCTGTGCGCTGCCTGGAGCCCCATGTGCTGCCTGGGGCCCCGTGTGCTGCCTGGGGCCCTGTGCGCTGCCTGGGGCCCCTGTGTGCTGCCTGGGACCTCGTGTGCTGCATGGGGTCCTGTGCGCTGCCTGGGGCCCCTGTGCACTGCTGGGGCCCCGTGCACTGCCTGTGGCCCCTGTGCGCTGCCTGGGGCCCCTGTGTGCTTCCTGGGGCCCCTGTGTGCTGCCTGGGGCTTCTGGGTGCTGCCTGGGTTCCCGTTATTAAGAATGTCACCCAATGGTTCTCAAAAGCCTGAAAAATCTGATCTACAGTAGCTGGGGTATATTATGACCTGGAGGGGTATAAACCGGACTAGTCCAATTTATACCCCGGGTATATTCTGGGTGGGGGGTTAATCTGGCCTGTTACATCGGCGCCTGCGTACTGCAGTACTTTGCTCTGACCTCAACAGAGAAGACAAAGTACAGCGGAGCCGGAGCGTGAAGACAAGAAGAGGACGTCATCGTAAGAAGATGGGAGACACCGGACCCGAACCACAGCGGGACCGCCCCTGGGTGAGTAATAGTCTGCACTCCGCATATCATACACTGAGGCCCCTGATCATGTGACCCCTGACTCCTCCCCTCCTGTGACCTCATCACAGGTCCTGTGCGCACAGAACAGCCGTATATGTGGAGTGCGGCTCTGCGGGTGGAGGTCGGTGCTGGAGGCTCCATTATTCTCTATGTGGAATGCGGCTCTGCGGGTGGAGGTCGGTGCTGGAGGCTCCATTATTCTCTATGTGGAGTGCGGCTCTGCGGGTGGAGGTCGGTGCTGGAGGCTCCATTATTCTCTATGTGGAGTGCGGCTCTGTGGGTGGAGGTCGGTGCTGGAGGCTCCATTATTCTCTATGTGGAGTGCGGCTCTGTGGGTGGAGGTCGGTGCTGGAGGCTCCATTATTCTCTATGTGGAGTGCGGCTCTGCGGGTGGAGGTCGGTGCTGGAGGCTCCATTATTCTCTATGTGCAGTGCGGCTCTGCGGGTGGAGGTCGGTGCTGGAGGCTCCATTATTCTCTATGTGGAGTGCGGCTCTGCGGGTGGAGGTCGGTGCTGGAGGCTCCATTATTCTCTATGTGGAGTGTGGCTCTGCGGGTGGAGGTCGGTGCTGGAGGCTCCATTATTCTCTATGTGGAGTGCGGCTCTGCGGGTGGAGGTCGGTGCTGGAGGCTCCATTATTCTCTATGTGGAGTGAGGCTCTGCGGATGGAGGTCGGTGCTGGAGGCTCCATTATTCTCTATGTGGAGTGCGGCTCTGCGGGTGGAGGTCGGTGCTGGAGGCTCCATTATTCTCTATGTGGAGTGCGGCTCTGCGGATGGAGGTCGGTGCTGGAGGCTCCATTATTCTCTATGTGGAGTGCGGCTCTGCGGGTGGAGGTCGGTGCTGGAGGCCCCATTATTCTCTATGTGGAGTGCGGCTCTGCGGGTGGAGGTCGGTGCTGGAGGCTCCATTATTCTCTATGTGAAGTGCGGCTCTGCGGGTGGAGGTCGGTGCTGGAGGCTCCATTATTCTCTATGTGGAGTGCGGCTCTGCGGGTGGAGGTCGGTGCTGGAGGCTCCATTATTCTCTATGTGGAGTGCGGCTCTGCGGGTGGAGGTCGGTGCTGGAGGCTCCATTATTCTCTGTGAAGTGCGGCTCTGCGGGTGGAGGTCGGTGCTGGAGGCTCCATTATTCTCTATGTGGAGTGCGGCTCTGCGGGTGGAGGTCGGTGCTGGAGGCTCCATTATTCTCTATGTGAAGTGCGGCTCTGCGGGTGGAGGTCGGTGCTGGAGGCTCCATTATTCTCTATGTGGAGTGCGGCTCTGCGGGTGGAGGTCGGTGCTGGAGGCTCCATTATTCTCTATGTGGAGTGCGGCTCTGCGGGTGGAGGTCGGTGCTGGAGGCTCCATTATTCTCTATGTGGAGTGCGGCTCTGCGGGTGGAGGTCGGTGCTGGAGGCTCCATTATTCTCTATGTGAAGTGCGGCTCTGCGGGTGGAGGTCGGTGCTGGAGGCTCCATTATTCTCTATGTGGAGTGCGGCTCTGCGGGTGGAGGTCGGTGCTGGAGGCTCCATTATTCTCTATGTGGAGTGCGGCTCTGCGGGTGGAGGTCGGTGCTGGAGGCTCCATTATTCTCTATGTGAAGTGCGGCTCTGCGGGTGGAGGTCGGTGCTGGAGGCTCCATTATTCTCTATGTGGAGTGCGGCTCTGCGGGTGGAGGTCGGTGCTGGAGGCTCCATTATTCTATATGTGGAGTGCGGCTCTGCGGGTGGAGGTCGGTGCTGGAGGCTCCATTATTCTCTATGTGGAGTGCTGCTCTGCGGGTGGAGGTCGGTGCTGGAGGCTCCATTATTCTCTATGTGGAGTGCGGCTCTGCGGGTGGAGGTCGGTGCTGGAGGCTCCATTATTCTCTATGTGGAGTGCGGCTCTGCGGGTGGAGGTCGGTGCTGGAGATTCCCCATTACTGAGCGTGGGGGACATTAACCCCTTCAGCACTGAGACTCTTTTGAGGTTTTTGTTGCCACTTTATAAGAATCATAACGGTTTTGTTCTATTTCCTGTAATTAATACATACGTCCCAACTATGGAGGACAGGAAGTGAGGTAGCGGATTGTTCCCATAGTACAGGGCCCCTTTCTTGGCCCCCACACAGTGTAATGCCCCCAATATGCCCCTTATGCAGTATATATGATGCCCCCACACAGTATAATGCCCCCATTATGCCCCTGTAAGCAGGTGACCATATACAACACACCGACAAACACAAGGCGGAAGTAACCAATATAATTATTTATTTCCTGATAATGGGAATTGTGGTCACTATGGCAACAGTGAATAATGCAGAACAGGGTGATTACGAGGTGAAATATCCAATATCAGATACACAATGAATTCTCCGCCTCACTCTCACTAATAGCAGCCTCTAACCACATGTTACTTTAGCTACTGACAAGGGGGATTTTCCTGACACATATGGTCGACAACACTCTACTCTGCGAACACCGGCCATAGCGGGGTCTCCGCCTCTTCCCTTTAGGCCATAAGTCCTCCTAATAAAGTCTATCAAGGCTCGCTGGGCCGCCTTCACTTCTACCAGCTTTCACATTGTCTCTTGTACACCCTGAACCAACACCTGTACTGACATCAGTGCTGAAAGCAATGGCCGGCTCACTCGCGCCTCCTGCTCTTTAATGCAGGCGTATACTACTGAGCAGACTCTCCTCACAGATCATTGGCACATCTGTCTCTTGTACCAGAAGTAACAAGAGCTGGGACTCTGCTCTTGCCTGGCGTAATCTGGACTCTGATTCTTGGCTGGCATAGTCTGGACTGCAGGTCTTCACCAGCGCAGGTCTGGTTCTCGGGCCTTTGCTGGCATAGTCTGGAATCTGGGACTCATCTGGTGCTGCCTGGGTACTGCCACCACAACCAGCTGCCTTGGGCACTTTACCATGACCTGGTACCTCAGATTCTTCCCCGCACTCCTTTTTTTTGCTTAGCGCCAAACATGTTCTGGCTTTGGGGCTATGGCCTTTATAATAACAGGAAACTGTGTCATCAAGGTCACCTGACCTGGTGTACCCTCTACACTGTTTCTTCCTGAAACTCTTTCTCTTCCCATTGATTCCGTAGGGTCCTGTCTGGATGGCAGATGGCAGTCTTTTTGTGCCGAGCAGCCCTGAGGATTTGTTCTTCTTATGACACATGTTTTTACACCCCTTATGCAGTATATATGATTCCCCTCACACCGTATAAAGTTTCCACAGTACTGGCATGTCTCACACAAAAGATATTTCCACAGTTTCACCATACCTCCAAACATAGTATAATCTCACAGTCCCACCATTCTCTCCACACAGTATGTTTCCATAGTACCATCATCCCACCACACACAGTGTAATGTTCCCACAGTACCACCATCCTCCTACATAGTGTAATGTTCCCACAGTACCACCATCCTCCTACATAGTGTAATGTTCCCACAGTACCACCATCCTCCTACATAGTGTAATGTTCCCACAGTACCACCATCCTCCTACATAGTATAATGTTCCCACAGTACCACCATCCTCCTACATAGTATAATGTTCCCACAGTACCACCATCCTCCTACATAGTATAATGTTCCCACAGTACCGCCATCCTCCTACATAGTGTAATGTTCCCACAGTACCACCATCCTCCTACATAGTGTAATGTTCCCACAGTACCACCATCCTCCTACATAGTATAATGTTCCCACAGTACCACCATCCTCCTACATAGTATAATGTTCCCACAGTACCACCATCCTCCTACATAGTGTAATGTTCCCACAGTACCACCATCCTCCTACATAGTGTAATGTTCCCACAGTACCACCATCCTCCTACATAGTATAATGTTCCCACAGTACCACCATCCTCCTACATAGTATAATGTTCCCACAGTACCACCAACCTCCTACATAGTATAATGTTCCCACAGTACCACCATCCTCCTACATAGTATAATGTTCCCACAGTACCACCATCCTCCTACATAGTATAATGTTCCCACAGTACCACCGTCCTCCTACATAGTATAATGTTTTCACAAAAGCAGGTTCCTACACACACAGTATAATGTTCCCACGTTACCGCCATCCCCCTTACATAGTATAATTTTCCAACAATAGCAGCTTGCCATTCACACAGGATAATGTTTCCACGGGACTGGCATCCCCCTCACACACAGTATAATATTCCCACAAAACTGCCTTCCCCCATTTTCTAATGTTCCCACAGTACTGCCCTCTACATGCACAATATGGTACCATCCACCCCACCGACAACCTCAGCTACACAGTGTTCCAAATTATTATGCAAATTGGATTTAAGTGTCATAAAGATTTAATTGTTTTGTTTTTCAAATAAACTCGTGGATGGTATTGTGTCTCAGGGCTCAATGGATCACTGGAATCAATCTTAAACACGTGATAATTAGTTTTCCAGGTGATTCTAATTAAATCCCAGCTCCCCGAGAAAGCCATTGCGAAACGTGCGTCGGGGCGCATGGCTACAGATGTACATCTATATGGGTGAGACTACTTACAATATATATGGCCCCTTAGTGTTTTAGGTGGTGAGTTTTCTATGATAGGTCACTGATCGAAGAACAGTGAGAAATCTCTATGTTACTATTGTTTACTTACCTCTAGGACACTTAGGATTTGGCCATCCTTATATCTCTGGAGTATATGCACTGGCACTTTGGTTTGGATTGATATTTTGATTGGGGATATTGCTGATGATTATGTATTACTTTAGCCCATGAGTATGTCTTGTCTGTAGCATTTATACATCTTGGCATCTGTGGCCATATTCGAATAGCTCTGTTTATACATATTTATAACTTAATGACTTCTGTTTTTACTAAATTTTTGCAATAAAAGAATACAATTTTATTCTAATCAAGAAAACTTTCTCTGACGCCCATGACGGCACCACGGAGAGAGGGGATCCGCCCACCAAGGACAGGAAACCTACAGATAAAAAGGCGGTACCTCTCTCCTGCATCAGTTGGTTTCCTGTCCTTGATGGGAGACCTACAGATTCACCTCCGTGGTGTCGTCAAGAGAGATTCTTCGTGGTCAATGCCGGGGCCAATCAGCTCGATTCAGGCAGCGGGGGCCCCCCTGCCTCGGCTGGTGTGGTGACCCGAAGCGCCACCGCTGGGGCTGGCAGGCCTTTAGGGTGCGCGAAGAGAGGTGGCTGGACCATGGCCACCTCTCTAGGTAAGACTCACCGGCAGCAGCATGATCCAAGGGGAGTCCCTCTGTGGATAAGGAGCCTACATCCTGCTCCTCCGGTGTAAGACTGCGGGCTGTAGCTCCCGGGGGTTCCGGGAAGCCAGCAACAGGGTACGGTGATGCGCGGCGCCATCTTGGATTCCGCTGCGCACGCGCGAGATTCCCCGGGATTATGACAGAGGGGTCTCTGCGCACGCGCGGCTGGCTGTGGCACCGCTCGTGCCGGGATTCCCGTCGGCGCGCGGGCAGAAGGGCCGCGCAGGCGCGCGGAATACAGCGCTGTGCTGCCGCGCTGGCGGTGGCACGCTACACGCGGCGATCGGCGCAGGCGCGAGATTCTGCGGATCTCGGCGGAACTGCGCATGCGCGGGGAGAAAAGGAAGAATAAAAAAAAAAAAAATGGCGCCTTCCACTACTACTTAATGAGCACACACATGGGGGCAAGCGCTTCCTATGGAATCCGACCAGCGTTCACCAGCAATGAGCGACGTCGAGCAGGCATCTCCCCTGTCCAGGGCTTCTCCACCGGCGCCGCCACAGCAGCAGCAGCAGAGGCAGCGTCCCCAGAAAGGGCACCAGGATACCGGTAAAGGACGTTCTGGATCACTGCGCAGCAAGGACTCCAGCACAGCATCCGGCCCTAAGGATAGACCGACATTGGATCACTCCCAACCGGTATTTATGGGTCCATAAGGTGGTAAGTGATCTACGTGAATGTTAGTGATAGTGAGGGCCTATTTTTTGTGCTTTCTTACTATAGGGGAAGAAATGCACAGGCAAGTCTAAGCATAAGATTTGTGCTCTGTGTAGGGAAGATCTTCCATCTTCGTGGGAAAAGAGGCTTTGCAGTGTATGTATCCAACAGACAGTGTCAGAGGGCCTCCCCGGGTTCGCAGCGGACCTTAAAAACCTGATCAAAGTTCAGGTAGAAGAGACCTTCAAGTCCCTTAAAGGAGGGAAAAAGCGGAGGAAGACCAAGCACAGATCCCCGTCTCCTGAGTCCGGTGATTCAGAGGAGGATATGGATTCAGACTCCTCCACCTCTTCTTCCTCCTCGGCATCATCATCATCATCCTCGACCTCCTCTGGGAGGCGTAGTTGCTTTCCCTTAGAGGAAACAGACAGTCTGGTTAAGGCTGTCAGAAGCACTATGGGGTTGGCAGACTCTCACCCCAAAAAATCTGTCCAGGACATAATGTTTGGGGGGCTCGACCAAAAAAAGAGAAGGGCCTTCCCCCTTAATGAAAAAATCCAGGCTTTAATTAAGAAAGAATGGAAAAAACCCGTAAGAAAGACACTACTCACACCAAAAAGGACATACCCATTCGATGATCAATCTTGCTCCTTTTGGGATAAAGCACCTAAGCTAGATGTGGCCATCGCTAAGGCATCCAAGAAATATGCCCTCCCATTCGAAGACATGGGGGTCTTGAAAGACCCTATGGACAAAAAGGCAGATGCCTTCCTCCGAGGCTCATGGGAGGCAGCTGGTGGAGGCCTTAAACCAGCAGTCGCGGCAGCATGTACATCCCGCTCCCTGATGATATGGTTAGACCAGTTAGAAAGCCAACTCAAAAACAAATCATCTCGTGACTCTATTCTAAATACCTTACCAGTTATGCGTGGAGCGGCTGCCTTCTTAGCGGATGCTTCAGCCGACTCAATCAAATTGTCAGCAAGGGCGGCGGTTTTTTCTAATGCCGCTAGACGAGCCCTTTGGCTTAAATGTTGGCCGGGAGATCTCCAAACAAAGTCTAGATTATGCACCATCCCCTGTGAAGGGGAATTCCTATTCGGGCCCACTCTAGATGATATCTTGGAGAAAGCTGGGGATAAAAAGAAATCCTTTCCCGCCCTGAGTTTCCCTTCATACAGGAGGCCCTTTCGGAGCAAGAGGTTCTTCCGAAGGAAACCGGGGAAAAATCAAGATAAATGGGAAGATAAGCGAAACAAGACCAAGGGGTTCATATTCAATAGGAACCCCAACGACAACAAAAAGCCTGCCCAATGAAAGCTTGCCCCAGGTGGGGGGAAGGTTGTCCCTCTTCCTCTCGGCCTGGGAGAAAATTACCAGCAGTCCTTGGGTGTTGAGTATAATAAAGTCAGGACTGAAGCTGAGGTTCCAAAAAACCCCTCGCCCCTTCTTTATGACAACATCGCTAAGGTCTTCGGAGGAAGAACAGCTAGCGTTGGAAAGAGAAGTCATGGGACTAGTAAACAAAGGGGTTCTTACGGAAGTTCCCCTTCAAGAAAGAGGACAAGGATTTTACTCTCCTCTGTTCTTGAGAAAGAAACCGGACGGTTCTTTCAGGACAATTATAAATCTGAGAAATCTGAACAAATTTCTGGAGATTCAGTCCTTCAAAATGGAAACAATAAAAACCTCAATAAAAATGTTGTTCCCATCGTGTTTCATGGTAGTCCTGGATCTAAAGGACGCCTATTATCACGTCCCCATCCACAAAGATCACCAAAAATACCTCAGGATAGGCATCTACATTGGGGGGGTGTTATGCCACTTTCAGTTTCTAGCCCTTCCCTTCGGGCTGGCTATAGCACCACGAATCTTTACAAAATTAGTGGCAGAGGTAATGGCTCACCTGAGGGAGCAAGATACCCTGATAGTGCCATACCTCGACGATTTTTTGATAATCGGTTCCTCTCCGCAACATTGCGAGGAACCGCTAAAGACAATCAGACATTCACTAGAAAATCTGGGCTGGTTAGTGAACTTAAAAAAATCCAGGTTATCACCATGTCAAATCCAGGAGTACCTGGGTCTTACGCTGGACTCTTTAAAACAAGAATGCCGTCTCCCAGAGGGGAAAATTCGGAACATCATAAATCTAGTATCCAAAAGGCGAGACACCCCCTACATAACTCTCCGTCAAGCTATGTCCCTCCTGGGGTCCATGACGGCCTGCATCCCGGCAGTCCAATGGGCTCAGCTACACTCAAGGGAGCTTCAATGGCAAATCTTGTCAGAAGAAGTCTCTCTAAAAGGAAATTTAGAAGGTCGGCTCAACTTGTCTCCAAGCACAATTCAGTGTCTGAATTGGTGGACATCGCTAGACAATCTTTCTCAAGGAATCCCATGGGTAACCCCAGTCTCACAGATAGTGACAACGGATGCGAGTCCCAGCGGGTGGGGTGCACACCTGAACGACCTGTTAGCCCAGGGAGCCTGGCCACCTCATCTGATGAGGGTGTCCTCCAATATGAAGGAACTGCTAGCGGTCAAGTATGCACTATTAGAGTTCCTGGGTCCCCTTCGGTCTCACCATGTCAGAGTAATGTCGGACAACAAGGTGGTGATAGCGTACCTAAATCACCAGGGAGGTACCCACTCTCGGAGTCTGATGGAGATAACCAAATCGATCTTCCACATAGCCGAAACCAACCTCCAATCACTATCAGGCCTTCATATAAAAGGGGTGGACAACTTCAGGGCAGATTATCTAAGTCGCTCTCGCTTGAAACAGGGAGAATGGGAACTGTATCGGTCAGTGTTCTCTCAGATCTCAGGAAAATGGGGCAAACCGAATATAGACCTTTTCGCAAACCATCTAAACAAAAAAGTGAACTCCTTTTGCTCAATAACACCTTGGGGGAACCCGGTATCTCTGGATGCGTTCCTGATCCCCTGGAACCAGCCACTAGCGTATGCCTTTCCCCCTGTTGCTCTGATTCCAGCAGTGCTGAGGAAGATTCGGGAGGACGGGGCCCACATAATCTTAATAGCCCCGTTCTGGCCGAAGAGGCCTTGGTTTTCCTGGATGATGAGAATGTCCATCTCCGATCCATGGGTACTGCCGGATCTCCCGAACCTCCTCTCCCAAGGCCCAGTTCATCATCCACGGGTGGAGAATTTGCACTTGACAGCTTGGCATTTGAAAGGGAGTTACTAGAAAACAGGGGGTTTTCTCCGGGGCTGGTATCTACACTGCTCAAAAGTAGGAAGCCTGTTACAACCAAGCAGTACGGGAAAGTATGGAAAAAATTTCTTTCATCTTCTGGTGTCAAAATGGGGGAGGGTGTCCCCCTTAAAGCCATACTTGAGTTTCTGCAGAAAGGGTTAGAACTGGGTCTGGCCACAAATACCCTAAAAGTACATGTAGCGGCTCTAGGAGCCTTATTCAACTATGATTTAGCAGGGAATCGGTGGGTTGCCAGATTCATCAGAGCAGGGGGTAGATCAAGACCTCTACCTGTGAAGGTTACCCCTAAGTGGGATCTAAATTTAGTGCTTAAAGCATTATCTAAACCTCCCTTTGAACCCTTAGCGGAAGCTCCTATCAAAATCTTATCCCTTAAAACTTCCTTGCTCGTGGCGCTCACTTCCGCACGTAGAGTCAGTGATATCCAGGCCCTATCCGCTAACCCCCCTTTAACACAAATCCTTGATGATGGGGTCATCCTAAAAATTGACCCAGCATATCTTCCAAAGGTGGCATCCCGTTTCCATAGGACGCAAGAAATATCTCTGCCCTCCTTCTGTCCTAATCCCAAAAACAAAGAGGAAGAAGCATTACATACATTAGATGTGAGGAGATGCCTGATGCATTACATAGAAGCCACTAGGGAGAGTAGGGAGGATACCTCTCTCTTTGTGTGTTTCCAGGGTCCCCGGAAGGGGAAGAAAGCATCTAAGGGCACCCTGGCAAGATGGATTACAGAAGCCATCAGCCTGTCATACTCAGCGAGTGGCGTACCCGTTCCGGGAAATATCAAGGCACACTCAACAAGAGCAGTGGCAACCTCTTGGGCGGAGAAGGCCGGAGCTTCTATCGAGCAGATATGTAAAGCTGCTACCTGGTCTTCACCGTCCACTTTCTATAGGCACTATAGATTGGACCTTTCCTCTTCTTCGGACCTTACTTTTGGTAAAAGGGTTCTAGAAGCGGTGGTCCCTCCCTAATGTACAAATCTCTGCAATTCTCTCCGTGGTGCCGTCATGGGCGTCAGAGAAAATAGTAGTTACTCACCAATAACGTTGTTTCTCTGAGCCCATGACGGCACCCATACATTCCCTCCCTTTCACTTCTTGGGTGTGCACAGAAATATAGTGCCTTATGTTAAAGGGAACCCGTCACCTGAATTTGGCGGGACAGGTTTGCGGTCATATGGGTGGGGTTTTTGGGTGTTTGATTCACCCTTTCCTTACCCGCTGGCTGCATGCTGGCCGCAATATTGGATTGAAGTTCATTCTCTGTCCTCCATAGTACACACCTGCGTAAGGCAATCTTGCCTTGAGCAGGCATGTACTACGGAGGACACAGCATGAACTTCAATCCAATATTGCAGCCAGCATGCAGCCAGCGGGTAAGGAAAGGGTGAATCAAACACCCAAAAACCCCGCCCATATGACCGCAAACCTGTCCCGCCAAATTCAGGTGACGGGTTCCCTTTAATAGTGTAAATAATCACGCGGTATCTCAACTAAGTAATGTTAAAATAATAATAATAATAAAGTCTCCGTTCATAGTCTCCCATCGTTCTCTAGTAAACAACTGATGCAGGAGAGAGGTACCGCCTTTTTATCTGTAGGTTTCCTGTCCTTGGTGGGCGGATCCCCTCTCTCCGTGGTGCCGTCATGGGCTCAGAGAAACACCGTTATCGGTGAGTAACTACTATTTTTTCTTTGATTTTTTTTGGTGGTGTTTTTGCTCCATGTTTTGGTGGTTGAATGTTTGGGTTCTCCTCAGGGTTGTACCCATTTGTATACGGGTTGCTTTAATCCCGAATTATTATTATTATGGTATCTGTATTTGAGATTCTGTTGTTTGACCATTATTAGGCATGTAAGTATCGTAGTATCTAGGCCGCCCCATACTGTCGAGTACTCGGGGGCGGAGGCCATTCAGCCGAACTCTGTCCCACCTTCTGAGATGCCATGTTTGCTTTTGACAAGAGCAAGTGATTAAACTGCCAGGGTTCTTGTTGCAGCCTCACCTGTTCTGTCCCTGCGGTGTACATCTATGTTCTGGGGCCCAAAAGAGTTAATTTAAAAAAAAAAAAATGTTTAACATGTTAAAAAATAATAGAATATGTCTTCTGCTTTTTTATGTTTTCTTTTCTTCTTCCAAGAATTGTTGGTGTCTATTTTCTTTTTTAAACATTTTAATATTTGCTTTTTTTTGTGTTGTCTTTCTTGTAATGTAGGAAAGCCTAAGGCCAGAAATAAACCCCATAAAACACTGTATATGGAGACTTTGGTGTCAAGTACCATTTCTTGGACAATAAGACGCACTTTTTTCCTCCAAAATTTTAGAGAAAGGGGTGCGTCTTATAGTCCAGATATACCTTTATAGTGGCTATGGGCTGGGGGGAAGTGGCAGAGACGGAGGAGCAGGTTACAGGAGGCAGGAGCCAGCAGCTGCAGCTAACACGTCTGCCCGCTGTTAAAGATCATGAATATTCACTGCTCCCCGCGCCCATAGTCCCTCTCACTGGGCCTGTGGAGCAGTGAATATTCATCCTCTTTAATAGCGGGCACACATGATCGCCCAACCACTATTAAAGAAAATGATTATTCACTGCTTACCACGCCCAGGAATATGGGCGTGGGGGGCATTGAATATTCTGGCAGCTGACCTCGGCGTGTGGAGGCTACTTACACGTTGTGCGCTGCTTACACTCTGAAATCAGCTGATGGCATCAAACATGGTGCTGAGCAGAGGGAAGGTGAGTAAAATCATTTATTTTTTTTATGTGAGCAGCGTGATGGGGCCATGTTTACCAGGATTGGGTGGCATCTATACCATGATAATGATGGAGCCATATTTACCAAAATGAGGATATTGGCCATGTATATCAGGTTGGGGATAGGGGCCATGTATACTAGGATGGGGATGGAGCCATGTAAACCAGGATGAGGGTGGGGGCCATATATATCAGGATAAGGGGCCATGTATACTCAAAGGAGGGGACGTATACCTGGATTGGTGGCCATCTATAACTGAATGAGGACACACATACCATGATGGATATTATATATACCTGAATGGAGACACTTATATCAGGATTGGAACATATACAGCTCTGGCAAAAATTAAGAGACCACTGCACAGTTTTCTAAAAATCACCATCTCTACGTGTCTGATAGCCATTCCATTCCAGGGTCAGTTCAATTCCAACCAAAGTACACCTCATTCTCCTTAATGTGCTTCTGATTAGATGATCACCTGAACCAAATCTTATTTAACAAGGGAAAGTATAAAAAACACTGTTGTGTGCAATAGGACAAGCTGGATGACCAAACAAGTGCTAGGAATAGCCCTAAATTAATTTGAATGAAAAAATAATTTCTCACCATGTCAAAGGAGTTGAAAAGAAAAATCTTGAGTGAGGAAAAGATGGGCTCAATTCTGGCTTTACTAGTATAAGGACTGTAGTCCATTACAACAAGGTCAAGCAGCAGACATTGGGGACAACAAAGCTACAGACCGGCAGAGGGCAAAAGCGACTCTCCACTGACCGGGATGACCATCATCTTATTCAAATGTCAGTCAGCAATCCCAGGATGACATCAAGTGCCCTACAAAAGGAATGGCAAATGGCAGCTGGGGTGAAGTGCACGGCAAGAACAGTTCATAACAGACTCCTAGAGGCAGGCCTCAAGTCATGTAAAGCTAGAAAAAAGCCTTTCATCAATGAGAAACAAAGGAGAGCCAGGCTGAAGTTTGCCAAAAACCCTAAGGATTGGACCATAGAGGACTGGAGTAAGGTAATCTTCTCTGATGCGTCTCATTTTCAGCTTTGCCCAACACCTGGTCGTCTAATGGTTAGACAGAGACCTGGAGAGGCGTACAAGCCACAGCGTCTTGCACCCACTGTGACATTTGGTGGAGAATCAGTGATGATCTGGGGTTGCTTCAGCAAGGCTGGAATTGGGCAGGTTAATGTTTGCGAAGGAAGTATGAATCAAGCCGCATACAAGGTTATCCTTGAAAACCACTTGCTTCCTTCTGCTCAGGCAATGCTCCCTTACTCTGTGGGCTGGTTTTTCCAGCAGGACAATGCCCCATGCCACACAGCTAGGTCAATCAATGTGTGAATGAAGGAGCACCACATCAAGACCCTGTCATGGCCAGCCCAATCTCCAGACCTGAGCCCCATTGAAAACCTCTGGAATGTAATCAAGAGGAAGATGGATAGTCGCAAGCCATCAAACAAAGAAGAACTGCTTACATTTTTGTTCCAGGAGTGGTATAAGGTCACCCAAATACAGTGGGAAAGACTGGTGGAAAGCATGCCAAGACGCATGAAAACTGTGACTAAAAATCATGGTTATTCCACAAAATATTCATTTCCGAACTCTTCCTGAGTTAAAACATGAGTATTGTTGTTTCTACATGATTAAGAACTTGTTTTCTCTAGTAACCCCCCATGACGGCACACCTGGAGGATGTTACTCCTTTTCCTAATAGGGACAGGAAATGACCAAGAGGTTAAATAACCCCTCCCTCATCCTCCCCTCAGTGTTTTTTCCTGTCCCTACTAGGGATGAAGAGGTCATCCCAGGTGTACTGTGGCGGCAGCGGTCACCGGGGGGAAGAGATCTTAACGCCGGGCAGCTGGGGAGAAGACTTACTTCTCTTCCCCGTGCGCTGCTCCTGTCTTCTCTGGACTCGGGACATCCGCCACCAGTCCACACCTGCAGGGCAAGGTCTGGGCGGCATTCTTCGGCTGGAGACCTCTCGGAGCTCTCCAGCCCCTCTCCTCCTCCAGCGGTATGCGCGCGATGAGGACTTCTGGTCTGAAGCTGACGGCAGGATGTGACGTCAGACGCCGTCCGGCTTCAGTGTTCAGGAAGGTCCTTTTGCGTTCCACGCTGGAACGCATGATAGAACGGCGTGGATGATGTTGGCGACCTCCCCCCACATACATCCGGACACTGGAGGAGGAGGTCCTCTCAACAGGAGGACAGGTGCTGTGGTCGTCGCCTATTTTGGAGCCCCGGACAAGAAGACATCTCAGGTAGGACCACTGTGTGGTGAAAAGCATGGAGATGTCCGCTGCCTCGCACTCTGCTCTTGCAGATCCCAGCACCATCCCGGCCCCAGTATGTAGTCTGGCCCGGGGTGTCCACTCCCTGATGCGGGTTGCAAACTTATGATTCCTTCTCCCCTTTATTTCAGGGGGACAAGAAACCCGCATCAGGAGGCAAATCCAAAGCTATGCGCAAATGCGCAGTTTGTGTAAAGAAATTGTCCTCTTCATACAAGAAGACATTGTGCAAAGAATGCACAGAGAAAATTATTAGGGAAGAGCAGCCATCTCTCATGGAAGAGATTAAAGGCTTAATCCAGCACGAGATCAAAAGCTCTCTGGCCACCTTTTCCCAACCCACACCCTCCCCTAGTGCTCCTCTGGAGGCTAAGAAAAGAAGGCTTAATCCAGAGGATGAAGGACATGAGAATTCTCAGGGGGAGATGTCGGATGAACCTCCAGAAGAGGGTGAAATATCATTAGATTCAGAGGCTTCCCAACAGGAGAGATATTACTTCTCCTCGAGTGACATAGTCTTCCTCACTGCTGTGAGGAGCTCTTCTATGGAGATTGAAGAAGAAAAAACGGCTCAGTCAGTACAGGAAGAGATGTTCGGGGGTCTCCGTTCTAAGAAAAAACAAGTATTTCCTATTCACAAAAATATCCATGACTTAGTCCTAGAAGAATGGGAATCCCAAGAAAAGAAGCTGACCACCCCAGCAGAAATTAAGGATCGGTTTCCGGTAGATGACGACACTGCTTCATGCTGGTCGGAGATTCCAAAGGTGGACGTCCAGATCGCTAGGGTAGCTAAAAAAAACACGCTACCATTTGAAGATGCCTCCCAGTTGAAAGATCCTCTGGAATGTAAAATGGACGGGCTTCTAAGGAAATCATGGGAAACTTCAGCGTCCTTACTGAGCATCAATTCTGTATCTACCTGTGTGGCTAGGTCAATGCACCGCTGGCTGGGACAACTAGAAGAGCATCTGTCCTCAGGCACTCCCAGAGAGGATATTCTAGCCTCCCTACCTATCTTTCAGAAAGTGACAGGATTTCTATCAGATGCCTCGGCAGAATCGGTGAGGGTGGCAGCAAGATCATCAGGGTTGTCAAATTCTGTAAGACGAGCACTCTGGCTAAGATCTTGGTCTGGGGACATCACTTCGCAGATGAGGCTGTGTTCTATTCCTTTTAAAGGAAAATATATGTTTGGGCCTGCCCTGGATGATCTACTGGAGAAGGCCTCAGACAAAAAGAAGACATTGCCAGAGCCTAGAAACCCTAGAAAGAGACCCTTTCGCTCTCAGCAAGAGCATACTCCTCAATACAGAGGTAAGGGTAAGTCGGGGCGTTGGAGATATCCAAAAGAGGGAAAAGACAGGAATTTTTTTTCTTCCCCAACTCCAAAATCAAAGAATACAATTTTATGCCACCACGGTGGGGGGTCATATCTCAAACTTCCTCCCATACTGGCAAACAATCTGCTCAGACCAATGGACCTTAAGATCAGTCAGAGACGGGATAAAAATAGAGTTTAACGTCTTTTGAGGATACAAAGACAACCTCCTTATCCACACCAAAGCTACAATCCACATTGATAGTGGGAGTACAAGATCTGCTAGTCAACAATGTGATCTCCACAGTCCCGGAGAACGAGCGGAACAGAGGACATTATTCAAACTTATTCCTAATAAAGAAACCGAATGGGTCCCATCGCGTGATAATCAACCTAAAACCCCTAAATCGATATGTCGCCTACAGAAGGTTCAAGATGGAATCAGTAAGATCTACAGTACCCCTCATAGGACAGGATTTCGTTACGGCAACTATAGATTTACAGGATGCATATTACCACATCCTAATCCATCCAACTTATCGAAGATTCCTAAGATTTGCAGTCACCAGGGGAGAAAACATAGACCATTTTCAGTTCAATGTCCTCCCATTCGGGCTATCCTCAGCCCCAAGAATATTCACGAAGATCATGTCCGAAGTAATGGCCTACATCAGAGGTCAACAAATATGCATAATTCCATACCTCGACGACCTTTTGATAGTGGCTCCCACGGTTCCCATTCTACAAGAGCATCTTCAGAGGACAGTCCAAATCTTGTTGTCCCTAGGCTGGATAGTAAACCACAAAAAATCGGATATGGTTCCATCAACATCAAAGATCTTTTTAGGAGTTCTACTAGACTCTCACTGCCAAACATCTTTCTTACCAGAACAAAAACGGACCTTACTTACAGCAAAAATAAGAATGTTGCGGGACAAGAAGGTAGTATCTTTAAGATGGGCCATGTCGGTTCTCGGGACCATGACATCATGTATCCAGATGGTGGCATGGGCACAAGCCCACACCAGAATACTCCAGACCCATATCCTGACAAACTGGGATGGATCCCCAGATTCTCTAGACAAAAAGATCCACATATCACCACACATAAAATCCTCATTGACATGGTGGCTACAAAAGGAGAACTTAATCAGAGGAGTTCCCTGGTCGCAGGATCCAGCGATCACTATAACAGTAGATGCCAGCGAAAGAGGTTGGGGAGCTACGGTGGCCGAACATATATTTCAAGGAGACTGGCCAAACGAGATAAGACAACGATCCTCGAACTACAGAGAACTAAAAGCGGTAGAGGAAGTTCTCAAAGCAGCAGTAACTCTTGTTCAAAATTCCCATATCAAGATATATTCGGACAACATGACAACAGTTGCCCACCTTCGCCATCAGGGAAGTACAAGACACGAGGATCTAAAAGCAATATCAGCCAGAATATTTTCCTGGGCCGAAGAACACGTTCTCTCACTTTCTGCCCTATAAAAGGGGAAATAAATATACAGACCGACTTCCTGAGCAGAAAAAGGATCCATCCCGGAGAATGGAGTTTATACCCGGAAGTTTTTCAGATACTGGCCAGAAGGTGGGGACAGCCAGAAGTGGACCTGTTCACAAACAGTCAGAACACAAAGGTGGACCAATTTTTCTCGCTAGATCCAACCAATCCGGGGCTAGGTGTGGACGCTTTGGCCCAACCATGGACATTTTCACTGGCTTATGCTTTTCCTCCGTTATCGATTCTACCAAAAGTCGTACAAAAGATAAGGAGAGAAAGGGTCAGGGTAATCCTAGTGGCTCCATTTTGGCCCAAAAGAAGCTGGTTTGGGACCCTCATCAGCCTAAAAGTAGATGGACCGATGGCACTACCAGCGGTCAAGAACCTTCTCTATCAAGGGCCAATACTTCATCCAGATCCTGAGAGATTCTCAATTCTGAGGACCAGAGGGCTATCAAAGAACGTCATTAGAACACTACAGAAAAGCCGAAAAACGATAACCAATTCCATCTATCAAAAAATATGGAAGACCTTTATCACATGGAGTGCTCCTGAACGGCCTAACCCAGACCGGCCGAACCTAGCCAGAATCTTGGATTTTTTGCAGGATGTGCTATAAAAGGGTCTCAGACCCAGCACCCTCAAGGTACAGGTTGCGGCCCTGAGCTCGTATTTTGACCAGCCTTTAGCCGACCACAGATAGATAAGATTTATGACGGCAGCATCCCGCATATCTCCAAGATCCATAAATATAGTCCCATCCTGGGACCTCAATATAGTCCTGAAGGGACTTACACTTCCACCTTTTGAACCCATGTCATCAATAGGAATGGATAGACTCACCTGGAAAACCACCTTCCTGATAGCAATAACTACAGCCAGAGTAGGTGAACTACAGGCCCTGTCAATCAATGAGCCCTACATGAAGATTCTACAAGACAGACTTATCCTGCGATTGGATCCATCCTTTCTCCCAAAGGTCGTCTCTGACTTCCACAAGTCGCAGGAGATAATTCTCCCCTCCTTTTATCAAGAACCAAAGAATGAGGAAGAAGAACAGTTCCATACTTTGGATGTTCGGAGAATGGTACTCTATTATCTTCAAGTTTCAGACAAAATTAGAAAGGATCAGAATTTGTTTATTCATCTTCACGGCCAGAATAAAGGGAAGACTTCCAAATCTACAATTGCCAACTGGATCAAGAGAGCAATCTTGGAGGCTTACCAGATCCAAGGCCTTCCACCACCAGAAAAATTCACAGCTCATTCTACCAGAGCAACAGCTGTCTCCTGGGCCAAGAAAGCCAGTGCTTCCATCGAGCAAATATGCAGAGCTGCTACATGGTCCTCGGTCCATACATTTTCCAAACATTACAGGCTAGACCTGATGTCAAAGGAAGACTTGGCCTTTGGAGAAAAAGTCCTTAGAGCTACAGTCCCTCCCTACATATTACTCTTGGGTACTGCTCCAGGTGTGCTGTCGTGGGGGGTTACTAGCGAAAATAGAATTATTCTTACTGTTAATTCGGTTTCTAGTAACCCACCACGACAGCAGGAGTAATCCCTCCCTTTGCTTAATATACGTTCTGAAAAGAATAAATATAATTTAAAGCATTACTTCTCCTGTGGTCCTTTTATAATAACACTGAGGGGAGGATGAGGGAGGGGTTATTTAACCTCTTTGTCATTTCCTGTCCCTATTAGGAAAGGAGTAACATCTTCCAGGTGTGCTGTCGTGGTGGGTTACTAGAAACCGAATTAACGGTAAGAATAATTCTATTTTCTTTGCATTATTTGAGGTCTGAAAGCACTGTTCCTTTTTTCTTATTTTGTCAATTTCTCATTTGCTGAAAATAAATACATTTTTAGCTTTAAATTTTGGAGACATGTTGTCAGTACTTTATAAAATAAAACAACAATGTACATTTTAATAAAAAAATATACCTACAAAGAGAAAAATCAGAGAAACTGAAAATTTTGCAGTGGTCTCTTAATTTTTGCAAGAGCTGTATATATCAAATTTAAAACCTAGGTGCGTCTTATGGTCCGGTGTGTCTTATAGTCCAAAAAATATGGTAATTTCTGACCATGGTGTTTTTGAGCACAAAAAAGCTTTTATAAAAGCCTCAAACTTATGTGTGTGAATCAGACATGAGATCTGACGTGATAGAAGATTACAATGCGGGGATGACTGGAAACATTCATATAGACGGCTAGTGGTGATGGAGTCAGTGATGTTTCTAGAGCCGTAGTAGAAGATGAAGATGTCGTCCTCATCATTAAGTAGTTATTTCTTCTGTCACGTGTAATGAATATCTCCTGCAGTGTTGCTAATGCCGATTCCAGTGTCGGTAAATGAGACGAGAATTAGCGTTATGGAAGATGAGTCTATGAGAAAAGTATTCAGCTGCCGACTCCGAGGAACAAACTATTTGTCTGTGGCCTAAACTTTATAGGTTCTATTAGTAGATGTCAGAGAAAAAAACAATGTTGTAAAATAATAAAAATATACCATATTTTTTTGGGACTATAAGACGCACCCCAAATTTTCAGAAGGAAAATAGGGAAAAAAAAATGTGTCAAATGGTGGTCCGTCATACAGTTCGAATTCAGCTTGCTGTGGGAAATCAGTAGCGCTGGTGGAGCGTGGTTACAGGGGGTGTTCGGTGGTCTGGCAATGATGACTCCTATCGCAGACTGGTGTGGCAAGTTCTGTGGTTCTCGTGGTGCGGTGGCTCCTCCAACATTTTCTGAAAGCCCGGAGCACCCGCACATCCATTGCTGTGAAGCATTGGCCTCTGGGAAATCCCATCCCAGGCTGGTACGGCAGGTTCATCGGTGCTCAGGGTTGTGGGGGCTACGCTGTCATTTTGTGAAAGCCCTCGAGCCCCACACACCCCCACTGGTGCGATGCGGTGGCCTCCAGTAAAATGGCCTCTGGGAAAATGCCACAGCAAATTGAGATCTCGGCACCAAGATCTCATCTCCCGAGATCTCAATGTGTGCATATGCCGACCTGGCAGCCATTTTCCCAGAGGCCATTTTACCAGGGGACACCACATGACAGCAGTGTGGATGTGCGGTGCTCCGGGCTTTCCAAAAATGTTGGCGGAGACCCGCACCACTGCACACTGCCGAATACTGCCGCGCCAGTCTAGGAAGGGAGTGTGATCACCCTGCAGTATGGGACCGCCGTAGAATCACCCGACTCCTGCTGCCGTCACACTCAGCGTTGGGAAATACAATCCGTATTTTACATGCGTAATACGCAGAAATGTTGCCAAAATAGTGATCCGTATGTCATCCGTAGGCATGGTGTGGCAGCGTATTTTGCGCATGTCATCCTCAGTATGTAATCCTTATGGCATCCGTACAGCGAGATTTTCTCACCGGCTTGCAAAACGGACATACAATGGATCCATGGGCTCAAATATTCGTGAAAACTTTTATATATGTATATATATACATATATATAATGTATATTTCATACAGCGCTAGATAGCAGAAAAGCCGGTAATTCAATTGCCGGCTTTTGCTATCTCTTTCCCAAACTCGACATGATATGATACATGGTTTACATACAGTAAACCATTTCATATCCCTTATTTTTTTTCCATAGTCCTCACTAATAATGTTCCAAGTGTCTGTGTGCACATTTTGGGGGGCCTAGCTGTGAAAATAAAGGGTTAAATCGCGGAAAAAACTGGCGTGGGCTTCCTGCGCAATTTTCTCCGCCAGTGGGAAAACCAGTGACTGAGGGAAGATATTAATAGCCTAGAGAGGGACCATGGATATTGGGGGGGGGGGGCCCCCCTGGCTAAAAACATCTGCCCCCAGCCACCCCAGAAAAGGCACATTTGTAAGATGTGCCTATTGTGGCACTTAGCCTCTCTCTTCCCACTCCTGTGTAGCAGTGGGATATGGGGTAATAAAAGGTTAATGTCACCTTGCTATTGTAAGGTGACATTAAGCCAGGTTAATAATGGAGAGATGTTAATAAGACACCTATCCATTATTAATCCAATAGTAGTAAATGGTTAATAAAACACACACATTAGGAAAAAAGTATTTTGATGAAATAAAGACACAGGGTGTTGTAATAGTTTTATACTCTCAATCCAATTGAAGACCCTTGTCACCTGAAACAAAGTTAAAATAAAAAATCAACAATATCCCATACCTTCCGTAGTTCAGTCTTGTCCCACGCTGTAAATCCATCTGAAGGGGTTAAATAATTTTACAAGCAAGAGCCTGCTAATGCAGCCACCCCTGCCTGTAAAAACTGGGGAATGAATGGAAAGCAGGGGAACGTAGCTACCTAGACTTGCGGTGCTGCGCCCTCTGCTGGTATAACCTCAGATGAACTCGAGCGTGGGAATTTTTGTGAATATCCCTGCTTTCCATTCATTCCCCAGTTTTTACAGGCAGGGGCGGCTGCATTAGCAGGCTCCTGCTTGTAAATTTATTTAACCCCTTCAGATGGATTTACAGCATGGGACAAGACTGAACGACGGAAGGTATGGGATATTGTTGATTTTTTATTTTAACTTTGTTTCAGGTGACAAGGGTCTTCAATTGGATTGATAATATAATAAGCTATTACAACACCCTGTGTCTTGTATTTTAATGAAATATTTTTTCTTTTGTGTGTGTGTGTCCTGTGACGCCATGAAAGTCGGTGCCAATCCGACCTGTGACGCCTATGTGGCGTCATGGAGGGATCGCGTCCCTGCAGATCGAGTGAAAGGGTTAACTCCAATTTCACCCGATCTGCAGGGACAGGGGGATTGGTTCTTCAGCCCAGGGAAGGTGGCTTCACCCCCCCATGGCTACGATCGCTCTGATTGGCTGTTTCACTTTCAACAGCCAATCAGAGCGATTTGTAATATTTCACCTATGAAAATGGTGAAATATTACAATCCAGCAATGGCCGATGCTGCAATATCATCGGCCATGGCTGGAAAACCTAATCTGCTCCGCCACCGATCGCCTCCCCAGTCCTCCTTTCTGCCCCGTACTGTGGTCCGCTCCCCTCCGTCCTCCTGTCCGCTGCCCCCGTGCTTCGATCCACCCCCCGTGCTCCAATAAAAGCTATCACAGTGATCAAAATAAAAAAAAATAGTAAATGAACCCCCCCTTTATCACCCCCATAGGTAGGGACAATAATAAAAAAAAAAAAAAAGGAAAATATATATATTGTTTTTTCTTCCCCCACTAGGGTTAGGGCTAGGGTTAGGGTTAGAACCTAGAGTTAGGGTTAGTTTAGGCTATATGCACACATGGTGCGGATTTGGCTGCGGATCCCCAGCGGATTGGCCGCTGCAGATTTGTAGCAGTTTTCCATCATGTAAACCTATTGAAAACCAAATCCGCTGTGCCCATGGTGCGGAAAATACCGCGTGGAAACGCTGTGTTGTATTTTCCGCAGCATGTCAATTCTTTGTGCGGATTCCGTTTTACACCTGCTCCCCAATAGGAATCCGCTGGTGAAATCCGCACAAAAAACACTTGAAATCCGTGGTAAATGCGCAGGTAAAACGCAGTGCCTTTTACCTGCGGATTTTTCAAAAATGGTGCGGAAAAATCTCACACGAATCCGCAATGTGGGCACATAGCCTTAGGGTTAGGGTTGGAATTAGCGTTAGGATTGGAATTAGGGCTAGGGTTGGAAATAGGCTTGTGGTTAGGGTTAGGGTTGGGATTAGGGTTAGGGGTGTGTTGGGTTAGAATTGTGGTTAGGGGTGTGTTGGGGTTAGGGTTATATCTAGAGTTGGGACATTTATTTGATCTATTCTAACCTGTCAGTGTGATTTTACTGTACACCGCACTGAATTATTGGCTTTTCTATAGAACACCGCTGCGTATTTCTTGCAAGTCACACTGATGGTCCATGTGTAATCCGTATTTTTCTCGCCCCCATTGATTTTCATTGGCGGATTTTTTGCGCAATATGCTGACAAATGCAGCATGCTGCGATGTTCTATGCCCGAAAAATACGGCAGAGAAATTTACGGCAGATAGAGCTGCCCCATAGAGAATCATTGGTCCATGTGCAATGCGTAGTTTTTGCGCCTCTCATACATCCGTAAAACTCGCTAGTGTGATCCCGGCCTAATTGTAGGTATATTCCGACTAGAAGACGCACCCCCATTTTCCACCAAAAATATTTTTGGGGAAAAAGTGCATCTCGTAGTCTGAAAAATACGGTAATTGCTGCTTCCGTCCCCGCCAGACTCTGTATTTTCTGGTCTGTCCCAACGAACATGTGAATCCTACAGCAAATTAATTGCCGAAGCAGTGAGTAACATAGCCAGTGATTGGTGGCATGGAGGAGATGTCTTACTCAGTAATTGAGCTGATGTTCCAGTCCATACAAGACTAGAGAATACAACATCTACACGTTCTATCTCCTGATATGTTTCCCTTGTTATCTCCACTAATTTTATTATTACACAGAATTCTTTGTAATGATTCATCGTCTCATCGTCTTCCTATTCAGGTCCCTACAATATCCGATCCTTTCAGTAGACATCTTCTATATTTAAGAGAATTTTTCTTAACTACCCATCAAGAATGGATATGAAGAGGGACAAGATGGCGGAGAGGATATTACACCTCACCCTAGAGATCCTCTTCCGTTTAATTGGAGAGGTGAGAGATTTTTATGGCGTCACATTACTTCATTCTTATTTATTGCAATAAAACTGTTGGACAGAACTCAAGAAGTCAGGAATCTGGAAATGTCTGTAGTGACATTTATTAATGTGTCTCTCCATAACCAGGATTACACAGTAGTGAAGAAGATCTCTAGTGAGCGCTGTCAGGACCCTGTGTCTGAGGGATGGGGAAGACCCCTGAGCCCAATCACAAAGCCTCCACCTCACCCACTGATACATGAGGACATCAATGAACAAAAGATCCTAGAACTCACCTACAAGATGATTGAGCTACTGACTGGAGAGGTGACACTGCTGGGAATGGTGGGACATTATACAGTAAAACTATGAAGGGATCTGGGGATGACGGTATCATTGTATGTGTCAGGTTCCTATAAGGTGTCAGGATGTCGCTGTCTATTTCTCCATGGAGGAGTGGGAGTATTTAGAAGGACACAAAGATGTGTACAAGGACGTCATGATGGAGGTTCCCCAGCCCCTCACATCACCGGGTAATAGGATTAAATACACACAGCCTATAATTATCTGTATTATCTGTATGTAAGGAATTAATTCAGTCCCTGTATGTGTTTCCTCCAGATCTATCCAGTAAGAGGACAACACCAGAGACATGTCCCCGTCCTCTTCTTCTACAGGACTGTAAACAAGAAGATCCCGATGCTCCTCAGGATCATCAGGTAGATGGAGAGAAGGTGTCATGAGATCTCCCCTATGATGTGTAGACGGTGGTGAAGGTCTTGTGCTCAGTCTTGTTTTTGTAAAGAAGAAAACTAAATAGTGTAAAATAATAAATCTCCTCATATGTTTCCCTTATTATCTCCAGTAATTGAATTGTTACAGAGGATTTTATGATGTTACATCGGCTCATCTTCTTCTCATTCAGGTCTCTACAATATCGGATCCTCTCAGTGAAGATCTTCTATATAAGAGAATTTTCCTGATTTGCCCACCAAAGATGGATATGGACAGAGACAAGATGGCGGAGAGGATATTACACCTCACCCTAGAGATCCTCTTCCGTATTACTGGAGAGGTGAGAGATTTTGATGGTGTCACATTACATAATTTTTATTTATGGCAATAAAACTGTTGGACAGAACTCAAGAGGTGAGGAATCTGGAAATGTCTGTAGTGACATTTATTAATGTGTCTCTCCATAACCAGGATTACACAGTAGTGAAAAAAATTTCTAGTGAGCGCTGTCATGACCCTGTGTCTGAGGGATGGGAAAGACCCCTTAGTCCAATCACAAGGCCTCCACCTCACCCCCTGATACATGAGGACATCAATGACCAAAAGATCCTAAAACTCACCTACAAGATGATTGAGCTGCTGACTGGAGAGGTGACACTGCTGGGAATGGTGGGACATTATACAGTAACACTATGAAGAGATCGGGGGGATGACTGTATAATTGTATGTGTCAGGTTCCTGTAAGGTGTCAGGATGTCGCTGTCTATTTCTCCATGGAGGAGTGGGAGTATTTAGAAGGACACAAAGATCTGTACAAGGACGTCATGATGGAGTTTCCCCAGCCCCTCACATCACCAGGTAATAGACAGGACTAAATACACACAGCCTATAATTATCTGTATGTAAAGAATGAATTCAGTCCCTGTATGTGTTTCCTCCAGATCTATCCAGTAAGAGGACAACACCAGATAGATGTCCCCGTCCTCTTCTTCCACAGGACTGTAAACAAGAAGATTCCAATGTCTCTCAGAATCATCAGGTAGATGGAGAGAAGGTGTCATGAGATCTCCCCTATGATGTGTAGACGGTGGTTAAGGTCTTGCGCTCAGTCTTGTTTTATTCACCAGTATTACATGTTTCATACTGGTGTGGTGAGAATGGTGGAGATGGCAGGATTAGAGCTTATCATAGATGAGACTTTCTCCATCTGTGACTTTTACATTATTTATTTCAGGGGGAAGATCTGACCCATATTAATACTACAGAGACATATGTGAGGGGTGATGAGCGGTGTAAAGAAGAGACTCCTACATATGAATACCCAAGTGAGTAGTAACCATTAAATACAGAGAAGTCACAGATTGTTCTCAGTCACCGGCTGTGGCTGCTTTATCAATGGTGTGGTTCGGACGTGGCACAATCGTGTGATCCCCATTTTGCCGGTAGGGCATAACATTCTCCTCCATCCGAAAATATTTAAATGGCTTTGTAAAATTGTGAAAACCCTTCTGTATAGCGCTTACAACCGAAGAATGTGCTGACAAGATATTATGATGGGCCTGTAAGAGAAAGCGGAGGGTAATGATGCTGGTGGCTTCCTAGATCCCTGATATCTTATGAATCTATCTTCTCCCCCTTCTGTGCTGCTGAATGTGCTCATATGGTCCCTACAAGACCAGGTCCAGTCTTTCTGGCCAAACTTCACTTTTATTATCAACAGCATTAAATGTGCAGTGAGGCCAAGTGTGAATTTCTGTACAATAACAGCAGAGTTTCCCTTTATCCTGACTTTTCAATTTGTATTAAAAATAAACTAATTTCAAGGAGGATTGTGATAAAAAAAACATTACACCTGTGCCACGATATATCTCTAAGCTGTGCGTGGCTGATGGCTGTAATACACATTTATTCACGCCTGCAGGAGATGTGTTGGCTCGAACCCTGGTTTCATAGATTCACCCCACGTCATAAATTCCATTATGTTTTCCATCCTAAAACCTAATTCCTAAGGAATTCAGATTACTGCACAATCTCTCCTGAAATGGGGGCACGAATACTTTCTCTACTCTTCTGGTCAGGACTCATAGTATCTCCAATGGTCCACCATAAATGAATGCAACTCCAGTTTAGTGTTGGAGTTCTCCCCTCGTACATACTTTTTTTGGGGAGATGTAACATAGAACAAAAAATGTTTGGTTTTTTTACATGTTCATTCTGGTTGATACTTTGATTGTGGTAGGATCAGCCTGCCTCAGTTAGGGGAGTTTGTAAGTTTGGAACTCCCTGGTATTTTTTTTTTTTTTTTAAGTCTCCATTACCTCTTCCAAATGTGTGAGATCTTATTTGAAGATGCCCCAGCTCTGCAGTATTATAAAAAGTTATTTTTAAATGTCTAATATTTTTTCTTGAAACTCATCTGATAGAAAATATTGGCCCTTACGATAGTTTAGGTTGCCAAGAGCCACCGAGCCCCATACTCTAATCACTCCAGAGAGTTGATACCACTACTCATATTTTACTGATGAAGACTGTTGCGTTTGAACATTTTGATAGATGTGTTATTGTCCATAGTCAGTTTTTGACTACAGTAGTTACTGCCCAAAATACTCCCATTTTTCACATCTGACATGTCGCTTTTTGTGGTGATAACTTTGGAATTCTTCACAAAGGATAAAAGGAAACAAATGGACCTCACAAATTTTTTTCATACGTCTCTTGAATCCAACAAAACCCTGTATACGGTTGTCCACTGTCTGGGCACATGGCAGGGTTAAGAAGGGAAGGATCGCCATTTAGCTATTTGAATGCATATCTTATTGGAATCCAGACACAATGTATTGGTTACCTGGCAGTTCAAAATATGGCTACCACAATCAGGCTTGGCACTATCTACTCAGCTTTGCAGATCCCAAGGATTGCCTTGCTCAACATTCTTTACATGGATCTGTTCTTACACAGAGATCCCTAGGCTTGGGCCATGGTGTTACCTGCTGTTCTGTGAAGTGAGTTGAGATGACGAATAGTCAAGTAGTTGAGTCAGATCCACGAGGGCAGAGAAAATGCAAAATCATAAGAAGCAAGATTAGTCACTAAGGGTTCACGGCAGCTGAGCACAGAAAAGACTGAACCAGAGGAGAACAAGGCTGTATCTTCCTGCAATTTGCTTTGAGCTTTAGTAGGGTGGGGTGCTTTCCAATTGGTGAATGCAGGAAGCAGATTACTCCAGATGGACAGCACACACACCCATAATGCCTGACTGGATGGCACTACAGTTCACAGCAACCCTAATCTAAGTGGCTGAGCAGAGCCTGCACCATCCAGAGCTTCTGGTTCCGATATCTCCTCCATCTCCAGTGTTGCCTGCAGAATGAATGAGGCCATGCCTGGTGACAGAAGTAGGGGTGGCAGGTGTGGATCCCAGGCGAGATGGTACACACCATTTTCACAAAGCCTTAATTTACATAGTTACATAGTTATTAAGGTTGAAGGAAGACTTTAAGTCCATCTAGTTCAACCCATAGCCTAACCTAACATGTCCTAACATGTTGATCCAGAGGAAGGCAAAAAAAAACCATGTGGCAAAGAGTAACTCCACCATGGGGAAAAAAATTCCTTCCCAACTCCACACACGGCAATCAGACTAGTTCCCTGGATCAACGCCCTATCAAAGAATCTAGTGTATATACCCTGTAACATTATACTTTTCCAGAAAGGTATCCAGTCCCCTCTTAAATTTAAGTAATGAATCACTCATTACAACATCATACGGCAGAGAGTTCCATAGTCTCACTGCTCTTACAGTAAAGAATCCGTGTCTGTTATTATGCTTAAACCTTCTTTCCTCTAGACGTAGAGGATGCCCCCTTGTCCCTGTCTCAGGTCTATGATTAAAAAGATCATCAAAAAGGTCTTTGTACTGTCCCCTCATATATTTATACATTAAAATAAGATCACCCCTTAGTCTTCGTTTTTCCAAACTAAATAGCCCCAAGTTTAATAACCTATCTTGGTATTGCAGACCCCCCAGTCCTCTAATAACCTTGGTTGCTCTTCTCTGCACCCGCTCTAGTTCAGCTATGTCTTTCTTATACACCGGAGACCAGAACTGTGCACAGTATTCTAAGTGTGGTCGAACTAGTGACTTGTATAGAGGTAAAATTATGTTCTCCTCATGAGCATCTATGCCTCTTTTAATGCATCCCATTATTTTATTTGCCTTTCTAGCAGCTGCCTGACACTGGCCACTGAATATGAGTTTGTCATCCACCCATACACCCAGGTCTTTTTCATTGACAGTTTTGCCCAGAGTTTTAGAATTAAGCACATAGTTATACATCTTATTACTTCTACCCAAGTGCATGACCTTACATTTATCCCCATTAAAGCTCATTTGTCATTTATCAGCCCAAGCTTCTAGTTTACACAAATCATCCTGTAATATAAAATTGTCCTCCCCTGTATTGATTACCCTGCAGAGTTTAGTGTCATCTGCAAATATTGAAATTCTACTCTGAATGCCCCCTACAAGGTCATTAATAAATATGTTAAAAAGAAGAGGGCCCAATACTGACCCCTGTGGTACCCCACTGCTAACCGCGACCCAGTCCGAGTGTGCTCCATTAATAACCACCCTTTGTTTCCTATCCCTGAGCCAGCTCTCAATCAACTTACACATATATTCCCCTATCCCCATTATTCTCATTTTATGTAACAACCTTTTGTGTGGCACCGTATCAAAAGCTTTGGAAAAGTCCATATATACTACGTCCACTGGGTTCCCTTGGTCCAGTCCGGAACTTACCTCTTCATAGAAGCTGATCAAATTAGTCTGACATGAACGGTCCCTAGTAAACCCGTGCTGATACTGGGTCATGAGGTTATTCCTCTTCAGATACTCCAGTATAGCATCCCTTAGAATGCCCTCCAGGATTTTACCCACAGTAGAGGTTAAGCTTACTGGCCTATAATTACCGAGTTCAGTTTTTGCCCCTTTTTTGAATATTGTCACCACATTTGCTATACGCCAGTCCTGTGGTACAGACCCTGTTATTATGCAGTCTTTAAAGATTAAAAATAATGGTTTATCAATGACTGTACTTAGTTCCTGCAGTACTCGGGGGTGTATCCCATCAGGGCCCGGAGATTTGTCAATTTTAGTGATTTTTAGACGCCGCCGTACTTCCTGCTGGGTTAAGCAGGTGACATTTAATGGGGAATTTTGTCTGCCATGGGATTTTCTTTTGTAAATACTGATGAAAAAAAGTCATTTAGCATATTGGCTTTTTCCTCATCCTTTTCCATTTGACAAAATGCAGAAAACCAGAGCAGTTTATGAGGTTTTAAAGTGACTCCATTTTGGAAATGTCGCCCTAAGGGCAGTGGGGTACTCGGTACCAGGTCCGGTCTCATGGGGGAATGTCACGGTGGCTGCGACCTGGTCCGTGGCCCTGGGCCTCAATGCTAAAGGGGAACGGTCTTTTAAGGGAAAAGTATTTAAAGTCTGTCGTGACGCCACCTGTGGAGTTCGGTCAATAGTGGGTCCGACGCTGCATTAAAGGAGTCCTCTGGGGGATGTTGGGGCAGCACTGATGTTACACTTCCCACAGGTGAAGCAGGGTCCTAAGACGTAAGGTGTGAATGGTATGTGCCAGTGAATAAAGAGAGGACACAAGTTGTAAGTCATTACCTGGTTTACTGCAGTTGGCTGGCCACAGTCCAGGGCACCAGGCATGGGTGGTGGTATGGCCTGGCCAGCTCGGAGGCAATGGAGGGTCCCCTTTTCCGTGAGGTCCGTGAGCCTTTCCTCTAGCGCCTCTTGAAGATGAATTCCCTGCTGCCTGAAGTTTCCTACAGTGTACTCCTGTTTCCCACAGTCCTGGGATAGGTACCTGCACAACGGGCAGCTCGAACCGTTTTACAGGGACTCAATCACGCCCCGGGCTCCTTAGGTGCTGCTGCGTTTCCGGCGAGGTGTGGGCCAATTACATACAGTTCCTGGCCCTCCAGTTCTGCTCTGTGTCCTAGAGTTCCAGAAAAGCCTCGGGCTCCCGGTACCTGATTCCAGCGCTTCGGCTTTGAGGGTGCCTGGTCATAGTTCCCCTCTGAGCCCTGTTCCTCTCCTTTGCTACTTTCCTCTCCAGGTACTCCACATCCAACCCTCCAGGTTCTTTCTCCTTTCCCAGAGGCTGCTGCTCCCTCGTGGCTGTCAGATCTCTCTCCTGTTCTGCGGCTCTCCTAAACGTCCTTCCACTTCAGTGTTCCTCTCCAACTAACCTAACTCCTCCTCCAGGTCAGGATACTTTTAGGTGGGGGGACGCTCCCCTGAATCTGGGTCTTGAGCCCCCCCTCCTGGCCTGGATTCAGAATGTGTTGCATGTGGGTGTTTTATCTGGTGACGAGAACTCCCTTGCCTCTGATCATGACATTACCTTCCCCGAAGGAAGAAAAGCAACATCACTGTATCAAGCGGTTTCCTGGAGTGCTACGTTAACCTTCAGCGAATTTATCTATAGTAGTGACTATGTTGACTCCACAGCCATTTTCCAAAAATTAGCATGCAGTGGATGTTGGAGAGTGTAAACTTCGAATATACCATTTTATTACTCCCCACATAGTGCCCAGATTGCGCTCCAAGAGACACACATAAATTAAGTGGGTTCTTCTCACTATAATAACTACATGGGATCTAATTTTGATTTGGGCACACTGAAAGGCTCAGAAGCGATGTGAAGATTTGACTTTGTGAAAGTGGATATAGATGGATTGGTTTATAAAAGTCATATTGGTATTTGAACACTTCCATTGAAGAAGAACTCACCACCTCTCGTGGCAGCCTGTTCCACTCATTGATCACCCTCACTGTCAAAAGGTGCTTCTCTGTCTCCCATGACAGCACTACGGAGAGAGGGGATCCGCCCTACAGGGACAGGAAACCTACAGATAAAAAGGGCGGTACCTCTCCCTCGCATCAGTTGGTTTCCTATCCCTGATGGGGAACCTCTTTTCGGTGGTACCTGCAAGAAGACGCCGTATTCAAAGGACCGGGACCGGACAGTCGGGTTCCGGCAGCGAGGAGGCTCCTGCCGCGGCTCGTCCGGTGCCCGAAGCCGCCATCGCTGGAACCGAGGGGTTTTTCAGGTTGTGAGGGGGGAGAATCGCCGCCACTCTCAGGAGAGGAAGGGGCGCTGAGACACCCGGAGCTCCTGTGCTGACAAGCGCATGCTCCGGGTGTACAAAGATGGCCGCACTCCGGAAACGCGGCAGGACTTCCGGGTCATCTCCGCGCGCATGCGCAGTAGCTTTTTCTCCCCGGGGGACGTGACGTAGGAGCCGGAAATACACTGAATGCCGCAGATGGCGCCAGATTCAAATAGGGAGATGGTGCACACATGGTTGTTGCACACATGGTTGTTGCACTAACTCCCTGGAAACATGGAGGACAGTGACGTGCAGCAAGAACCGGAGCAGCAGCCGAGGCAGCAGCACCAGCACCATAGGAAGCAGACTGACCCTAAGGGTACCAGGAGAAGTGGGTCCAGCAGTCATTCCACGCAGCGCAGCAGATCTGCTGCAGTGACCAACTCTCCTCCTCAAGAGTTTCCCCTACCAGACCCGGGCCCTCCTCCAGAACCGGTACCTACGTCCACGTCTGAATGGTGAGTGACGTCCGAGAAAGTTCATATTTTATAATGGGGTTCCTTCTTTTCCCTTAATAGGGAAAGAAGAGTTTTGGAGAAAAAGAAAAAAATAAATCCTGCCCCACCTGTAACAAAGCTTTGCCGGTAGCCTGGAACAAAAAGCTTTGTAAATCATGTATTCAACGGTTATTATGTGAAGAGACCCCCGAGTTCGCATCTGAGCTAAAAGCGATAATCAGATCTGAGGTTCAGAATGCCCTTACATCTTTCAAAAAAGTGAAAGATAAGAAAAAAGACGGTATATTCCCACTCTAACCAGTCTTCATCTGAGGACAAGGATTGTAACAAATAGAATTCCTCCTTATCTTCCTCCGACGAAGATTTGGGCCATCACTGCTTCCCACTGGAGGAGGTAGATACTCTAGTAAAAGCAGTTAGAGCTACTATGGGGGTAGAGGATCCCCGACCCGATAAAATGGCTCAAGATATAATGTTCGGTGGTCTGGGGCAGAAAAAGCGGAGAACATATCCCCTAAATTCTAACGTCCAAACACTGATTAAAAAAGAGTGGGAGAAACCTGATAGGAGAAATTCCTCAGTACCCTCGCTTAAAAGGAAGTATCCTTTCGAAGACGAGGCGTCTACTTCCTGGGACAAGGCACCTAAATTGGATGTCGCGGTAGCCAAGGCCTCGAAAAAAAATCGCGCTCCCATTTGAGGATATGGGTACCCTTAAAGACCCTTTAGACAAAAAAGCGATACTTTTCTTAAGGGAGCATGGTACTCGGCTGGGGGTAGCTTGAGACCTGCGGTTGCTGCGACATGCACCTCCAGATCTTTAATGGTGTGGATTGACCAATTTGAAAAACAGATTAAAGACGGGTCACCCTGGAATAAGATGCTGGATTCAATCCCTGTAATTAGAGCAGCAGCGGCGTTCCTAGCGGATTCCTCAGCGGACTCCGTGCGCCTAACATCCAAGGCCGCTGCCCTCTCCAACTCAGCCAGAAGAACTTTATGGCTTAAAAGTTGGCCGGGGGATCTCCAGACGAAACTAAAATTATGTTCTATTCCATGTGAGGGGAATTTCTTGTTTGGGGAGACCTTGAATGATATCCTTCAGAAAGCTGGGGATAAAAAGAAAGGTTTCCCAAACCTGGGACCAGCTCCATTCAGACAGTCCTTTCGGAACCGGAGATTTTTTTGCCGAAGACCCCCCCCCCCCAGAGAGCAGAGTAAATGGGAAGAAGAAGAGATAGGGGTTACCTTTGTGGCACCACCTCCCGTGACAAAAAACCTCTAAATGACATTTTCCCTACGGTGGGGGGAAGACTCACTTCATTCCTTCCCGCCTGGAAGAAAATATCCAACAATACCTGGATGTTAAATCTAATTCACTCTGGTCAAAATATAGATTTTCTTTCTTTACGCCCCAAAAAAATTATGTAACAAGAACAAGGTCTTCAGCAGCAGAGCAAGCCGCACTAGAAAAGGAAATTATTCCCCTATTACAGAAATCTGTAATTCAGGACATCTCCCCTCAAGAAATAGGGAAGGGATTTTACTCCCCACTATTTCTAGTGCCAAAACCCGACGGCTCTTTTCGAACGATAATAAATCTAAAAAATCTGAACAAATACGTAAAAAATTCAAAATTCAAAATGGAAACAATAAAATCTACCATAAAAATTATTTTCCCGATCTGCTACGTGGTCGTGATAGACCTAACCGACGCATATTACCATGTGCCCATCCACAAACAATCCCAAAAATTTCTCAGAATGGCAGTCTCCATAGAGGGACAAGTAAGAAATTTCCAATACAGAGCCCTCCCGTTTGGGATCTCAATTGCTCCGCGAGTATTCACAAAAATAGTAGCAGAAATGATGGCCCACATAAGGGAACAAAATATATTAATAGTCCCTTACTTGGACGATTTCCTTATTGCAAGCGACTCGGCTCAAAGTTGCAGGGAACAGCGGGACCGAGTGATAACTATTCTGACGGACTTGGGTTAGCTCATAAATATAAAAAAATCAAAGTTGGAACCCTGTCAAATTCAGGCGTTTCTGGGACTAACATTAGACTCCCAGGTCCAAGAATGCTGACTCCCAGTCTCCAAAAAGGACAATATATTGACTATGATAGCACGAACTCTACACAACCCATCCATGACTCTAAGGAGGGCGATGTCGCTAATGGGCTCTCTCTCTTCATGTCTGCCAGCAGTACCTTTCGCACAATTCCACACGAGAGAGTTTCAATGGCATATACTGGAATGGCAGTCAATACTAAAAAACAATTTAGAAGGTCGCATCATTCTAAATTCCTCAGTTATTCATTCCCTTCTCTGGTGGGGAAAGAACCAAAACCTTTCAAAGGGAATCCCTTGGGTACCAAAAATATCTCGGGTAATAACTGATGCGAGTCCCAGGGGGTGGGGGGCTCACAAGGAAAACAGTGGCTCAGGAAAACTGGTCAGTTCAGGAACTATCAGCATCCTCGAACCAAAAAGAACTTTGGGCGGTGCATCGAGCTCTTCTATTTTTTCTAACTTACATTCGAGGACATCATGTCCGAATCTTTTCGGACAACAAAGTGACAGTAGCGTATATATATCACCAGGGAGGAACAAGGTCTCGATCACGGAGTTCCTCCACCAAAATTATCAGTCTTGCAGAGGAAAATCTACTATCGCTTTCTGCACTACATATTCAGGGGTCAAACAACGAAAAAGCAGATTACTTGAGTCGAACTCAGTTAAAACAAGGCGAGTGGTCCCTAAACCAATCTATCTACAACCAGATTACAGAAATGTGAGGAACCCCAACAATAGATTTATTCGCCAATTACAAAAACAAAACAGTAAACCTGTTTTGCTCACTAAACCCGGGAGGGAATCCCCAGGCTCTGGATGCCTTTCTGATTCCATGGACCCACAAACTAACATATGCTTTTCCTCCGATTATTCTGATCCCGGCAGTCATTTGGAAAGTCAGAGAGGACAAAACTAAAATTATCCTTATAGCCCCATTCTGGCCAAAAAGGACATGGTTTTCCTGGCTAAGGATGCTATCTGTCTCAGACCCATGGATTCTCCCGAATATACCAGACCTTCTACAGCAAGGACCGATCTTCCACCCACAGGAGTCGAACTTACATTTAACAGCCTGGATTTTGAACGGAGACTATTAAAAGAAAGGGGGTTTTCGGACAACTTAGTAGCTACGTTGTTAAATTGTAGAAAACTTATTACTACTAAAACATATGGGAAAACGTGGGGAAAACGTGGAGAAAATTCTTATCTATCTCCAAAGTGAAAGGCCTTCAATTGATAAAATACTTGAATTTCTACAAAAAGGTTTGGACCAGGGGTTGGCGGTCAGTACTCTAAAAGTACAGATAGCAGCTGTGGGAGCACTCTATAATCAAAATATTGCAGCCAATCCATGGGTAGTAAGATTTATTAAAGCGTTAACAAGATTAAAACCTTTAGTTACTCAAAAAATACCCTCGTGGGACCTAACCTTAGTCCTCTCTGCACTAACGGGTCCTCCATTTGAACCCATAGACACAATTTCCATAAAAACACTATCACTTAAGACTATTCTTCTGGTAGCTTTAACATCTGCGCGCAGAATAAGTGACATTCAAGCCCTGTCCTCTAACCCTCCTTTTACAAAAATATTAGATGACAGAGTCACTCTTAGACCCGACCCGGCCTATTTGCCAAAAGTGGCATCAAAATTTCATAGGTCACAAGAAGTATCTCTGCCATCCTTTTGCCCAAACCCTAAAAATGAGAGAGGGCGAAATCCATAATTTAGATGTCAGAAGATGTCTAGTCCAATATTTAGATTCTACCAGGAAGTAGAGGAAAGAAGGCTTGCTTTGTCTATTTTCAGGGTCCCAGTAAAGGATTCCGGGCATCCAAAGGTACCTTGGCAAGGTGGATAAAGGAGGCAATAGCCTTGGCATATTCATCCACGGGGAATGCGATCCCAGATGGTATAAAAGCGCATTCCACAAGAGCAGTAGCTACCTCATGGGCTGAGAGGTCAGAGGTATCAATTGAGCAAATCTGCAAAGCGGCCACCTGGTCCTCGCCATCAACCTTTTTTAGACAGTATAGATTTAATCTAGCCTCTGTGTCTGACTTGACCTTTGGGCGAAGGGTTCTCGAGGCTGTGGTCCCTCCCTAAGCTTAATCTCTGTAATTCTCTCCGTAGTGCTGTCATGGGAGACCGAGAAAGTCATAGTTACTCACCGATAATGGTTTTTCTCGGAGCCCATGACAGCACCCACTTATTCCCTCCCATCACGAGTGCGGTGAGCACTTTTCTTACATATAACTTATATAATATAATATAATATAGGCACGGTGTTCCTCTAATAAGCAATGTTATAATATGTTTTCTCTGTTGTAACTAACCTGGAAGTCCTCCGATGCTCTGTAAACCAACTGATGCGAGGGAGAGGTACCGCCCTTTTTATCTGTAGGTTTCCTGTCCCTGAAGGGCAGATCCCCTCTCTCCATAGTGCTGTCATGGACTCCGAGAAACACCGTTATCGGTGAGTAACTATGACTTTTTTTCTAATATCCAATCTGTGTCTCCTCCACTTCAGTTTCATCCCATTGTTCCCTCATCCCTATCCTTGTATGCGTGGTTCTTCATCCCTATCCTTGTATGCACGGCCCCATCCCTATCCTTGTATGCACGGCCCCATCCCTATCCTTGTATGCACGGCCCCATCCCTATCCTTGTATGCATGGCTCCTCATCCCTATCCTTGAATGCACAGCCCCATCCCTATCCTAGTATGTATGGCTCCATCCTTATCCTTGTATGCATGGCTCCATCCTTATCCTTGTATGCATGGCTCCATCCTTATCCTTGTATGCATGGCTCCATCCCTATCCTTGTATGCATGGCTCCATCCCTATCCTTGTATGCATGGCTCCATCCCTATCCTTGTATGCATGGCTCCATCCCTATCCTTGTATGCATGGCTCCATCCCTATCCTTGTATGCATGGCTCCATCCCTATCCTTGTATGCATGGCTCCATCCCTATCCTTGTATGCATGGCTCCATCCCTATCCTTGTATGCATGGCTCCATCCCTATCCTTGTATGCATGGCTCCTCATCCCTATCCTTGTATGCATGGCTCCTCATCCCTATCCTTGTATGCACGGCTCCATCCCTATCCTTGTATGCACGGCTCCATCCCTATCCTTGTATGCACGGCCCCATCCCTATCCTTGTATACTTTGTACTCAAGTATATACATCAACTTACCATTTTTACAGACAGTTTTAGGAGAAATGTTCAAAAATATAAAGTTCAAGGATATTTTATTGAAAAATAATTGGTTTTATTCTTCACAGATGACTGTACCAGGAGATCAGAAGGACAGCTGACATCTTCAATTTTAAAATCAGATGATTTTGAGATCTCACAGGATACAATTGAAGTGAATGCCATTACTCCAGATATACTATCATCCCTTCACAGCAAAGATCTGTCACCTGATTCAGTACCGACTACTAAGGAAAATCAAAGACCCAAAAGAGGCATTAAAAAACAAACTGCTCCTAAAGCAAGGAAGTCCTTTTCATGTTCAGAATGTGGGAAATGTTTTAACTGGAAGCATCATCTTGATCGACACCAAAGAATCCACACAGGAGAAAAGCCTTTTTCCTGTTCAGAATGTGGGAAATGCTTTATCCAGAAAGTGCATCTTGATAGCCACCAGAGAAACCACACAGGGGAGAAGCCTTTTTTATGTTTAGAATGTGAGAGATGTTTTGTAGAGAAAAAACATCTTATCGAACATCAGAGACGCCACACAGCGGAGAAGCCTTTTTTCTGTTCAGAATGTGGAAAATGTTTTGTGACTAAATCAGATCTTGTTAGACACCAGAAACTCCACGCAGGGGCGAAGCCTTTTTCCTGTTCAGAGTGTGGGAAATGTTTTAACTGGAAATCACATTTGGTTATGCACCAGAGAATTCACACAGGGCAGAAGCCTTTTTCCTGTTCAGAGTGTGGGAAATGTTTTATCCGGAAATCTGATCTTGATAATCACCAGAGAACCCACACAGGGGAGAAGCCTTTTTTCTGTTCAGAATGTGGAAAATGTTTTGTGACGGAATCAGATCTTGTTAGACACCAGAGACTCCACACAGGGGAGAAGCCTTTTTCCTGTTCAGAATGTGGAAAATATTTTAACCAGAAATCACATTTGGTTAGGCACCAGAGAATTCACACAGGGCAGAAGCCTTTTTCCTGTTCAGAATGTGGAAAATGTTTTGTGACGGAATCAGATCTTGTTAGACACCAGAGACTCCACACAGGGGAGAAGCCTTTTTCCTGTTCAGAATGTGGAAAATATTTTAACCAGAAATCACATTTGGTTAAGCACCAGAGAACCCACACAGGGGAGAAGCCTTTTTTCTGTTCAGTATGTGGAAAATGTTTTGTGACTAAATCAGATCTTGTTAGACACCAGAGACTCCACACAGGGGAGAAGCCTTTTTCCTGTTCAGAATGTGGAAAATATTTTAACCAGAAATCACATTTGGTTATCCACCAGAGAACCCACACAGGGGAGAAGCCAATCCAGCACGGGAGGTGACTATATAAATATTTTAATTTTAACCCCTTATCGTCCAATGAAGGATAGTCCTCCCACATGACCGTGGGTCGCCAATGGGTTGGCATGAGACTCCTGTGGTTGTCATAGTCATATAGCTATGAGCATCGCCCAGCGGTCGGCGCTCATGGCAAGTGAGCATATCTGCTACATAGAACAGGGCTGCAGAAGCAATCAGACAAGTGCAGCTTCTAGTCTCCCATGGGGACTATTGAAGCAAGTAGATAGTAAAAAAAAAATATTTTTAAAAATAAAATAAAAAAATATAAAAGTTCAAATCACCCCCTCTTGCTCCATTCAAAAAAATAAATAAATTAAAAAAAACAAATATATACACACCGCATTCAGAATCGCCTGCTCTATCAATATATAAAAATAATTTATCCACTCAGTAAACGGTGTAGCGAGAAAAAAATTGAGACGCCAGAATTTGTTTTTTTGGTCACTGCAACATTGCAAAAAAATGCATTAACGGGCAATCAAAAGATCATATTTACACCAAAATGGTAACAATTAAAGTCAGTCAGTCAGACCAGTGCGCAAAAAAAAAGCACTCATCCAGCCCCAGGTCCTGAAAAATGGAGATGCTATGGGTTTCGGAAAATGGCAACTTTTTTTTTTACAAACTTTGGAATTTTTTTCACCACTTAAATAAAATTTTTTAGTGTCTGTGAGCTTGTACTGACCTGGAGAATCATACACTATGTTCCAAATTATTATGCAAATTACATTTTTCTCTGATTTTCCTAAATGGTTGGTGCAAATGACAGTCGGTCTAATAAAAGTAATCACCCGTTAGAGTATACATCGAATTTTATTGAATAAACCTCCCAATGATAACAGTATAATCTCCAAAATTAATAAAAACTTAAAATGCACTGGTCCAAATTATTGTCCAAATTATTAGGCACAGTAGACTTTCTAAACATTTGATATGTTTTAAAGAACTGAAAATGCTCATTTGTGGAATTTGCAGCATTAGGAGGTCACATTCACTGAACAAAAAGCTATTTAACTCCAAAACATCCTAACAGGCCAAGTTACATGTTACCATAGGAACCCTTCTTTGATATCACCTTCACAATTCCTGCATCCATTGAGTTTCTGCTTGTATTTCTTTGCATGAAGTCGGAATAGCCTCCCATAGCTGCTGTTTTGATGTGAACTACCTCCCACCCTCATAGATCTTTTGATTGATGATACTCCAAAGGTTCTCTATAGGGTTGTGGTCAGGGGAAGATGGTGGCCACACCATGAGTTTATCTCCTTTTATGCCCATAGCAGCCAATGATTCAGAGGTATTCTTTGCAGCATGAGATGGTGCATTGTCATGCATGAAGATGATTTTGCTCCTGAAGGCACATTTCTGCTTTTTATACCATGGAGGAAAGTTGTAAGTCAGAAACTCTATATACTTTGCAGAGGTCATTTTCACACCTTCAGGAACCTTAAAGGGCCCTACCGGCTGTTTCTCCATGATTCCGGCCCAAAACATGACTCTTCCACCTCCTTGCTGTTGTTGCAGCCTTGTTGGGAAATGGTGGCCATCCACCAATCATCCACTACTCCATCCATTTGGACCATCCAGGGTTGCTTAACACTTATCAGTAAACAAGAATGTTTGGAAATTAGTCTTCATGTATGTGTGGGCCCAATGCAACCATTTCTGCTTGTGAACACTGTTTAAGGGAGGCCGAAAAGTAGGTTTATGCACCACAGCAAGCCTTTGAAGGATCCTACACCTTGAGGTTTGAGGGACTCTAGAGGCAACGGTAGCTTCAAATAACTGTTTGCTGCTTTGTAATGGCTTTTTAGCAGCTGCTCTCTTAATCCGATGAACTTGCCTGGCAGAAATCTTCCTCATTATGCCTTTATCAGCACAAACACATCTGTGCTCAGATACAGCCACAAATCTCTTAACAGTACGATCATCACGCTTAAGTTTTCGGGAAATTTCTAATGTTTTCATCCCTTCACCAAGGCATTGCACTATTTGATGCTTTTCAGCAGCAGAGAGATCCTTTTTCTTTCCCATCTTACTTGAAAACTGTGACCTGCTTAATAATGTGGAACATAATTTTTAAGTAGTTTTCCTTTAATTAGAATCACTTGGAAAACTAATTATCCCATGTGTTTCAGATTGATTTCAGTGATCCATTGAGCCCTGAGACACAATACCATCCACGAGTTTATTTGAAAAACAAAACAATTAAATTTTAATCACACTTAAATCCAATTTGCATAATAATTTGGAACACAGTGTGATGTCAGGTTAGTTTTAGCATTTAGTGAACATGGTAAAAAAAAACTGTTGTGGAATTGCACTTTTCTTGCAATTTCACCGCATTTGGATTGTTTTCCCTTTTTCCCTTACATGGTATGGTAAAATAAATGGTGTCTTTCAAAAGTAAAACTTGTCCTGCAAAAAACAAGCCCTCACATGGCCATATTGACGGAAAAATAAAAAAGCTATGGCTGTGTGAAGGGGGGCAAAAAATGGAAACTAAAAAACGGAAATAACCCTGGTTCTTAAGGGGTTAAATAGACCAATCATGAGGAATAATAATAATTATATTTATATAGAGCCAACATATTCCGCAGCGCTTTACAGGTTATAGAGGGGACTTGTACAGACAATAGACATTACAGCATAACAAATCACAGTTTGAAATAGATACCAGAAGGAGTGAGGGCCCTGCTCGCGAGCTTACAATCTATGAGGAAAATGGGGAGACACGAGAGGTGGATGGTAACAATTGCTTTAGTTATTTGGACCAGCCATAGTGTAAGGCTCGGGTGTTCATGTAACGCTGCATGAACCAGAAGAAGAAAGGGTTGTCCAAGTAGTTGACAACCCTTTTAAACATCAAAAATCCCACACAGATAGCAGTCATTATTAGCGATGAGCGAGCACTAAAATACTTGAGTGCTCGATATTTGAGTCAACAGGTCGCATGCTCAGCAGACTTTTCCAGGAAGACGGAGGGGGCAGGAAAATTGCTGAAATGGATGAAAACTGCCTTAAATTGGAATGAGAACCGCATCGAGAAGATGGCTGGATGCATCTCTGACTCTCAGGTCGCTTTTGGTATCAATGTTGTCAGAGTATTACGCCACTTTTAAGGAGTGACAACAAAACATCCAAAACCGAAAATAAAATGTACAGGGGGATTGGCCCCTACACGCGTCCGTCATTAACGGACAGGTGACGTCACCGTTCAGTCACGCCCCCCGCTCACCACGCTATTCCTACAATGGCTCCATCAGCTGAGGCTAACTGCTGTGAACACCAGCATTTTCACGGGGTGTTGCAGCTTTGGGAGGACGCTTCCGCATCTGATACAAGTGGACATTGGGCAGGAAACTACCACGCAAGTCCAACCATTCTTTACAGGACCACACGTGCACCTGTAAGAGCCTCTCAGCGCAGCAATCTTTTACTGTTCATTTATTTATCGGTTTTAAGGCAGTTTTACACACCACACCTGTCGGATTGCCTGCTGCTTTGGCTTCAGGCACATTGTGACTAGCGCCATTGTGATTTGCTGGTTCAGCATTTGCATTACGAAAATAAAATGTGTTTTACAAGTAAAAACATTCGTTCTTGTATATAAGGCAATTTAAAAAAGAGAACAAATAAACTTCCTTCACCCCTTAGTTTGTGTTTACATGTAGCCTCTTTGTTTTTTTTCACCATTGAAAGCAATGAGAAAATGGAAAAATGCAACATTCATTGTAAATGTAATTTTAATATTTTAATACCTTATCTGGACATGTGGTGTGTGACAGAGTGAGACACATCCTGTTTAATTTATGAAGGGACTATGAAAATCACAAATCCTATGCTGACAATGCAAGAACTTCCAAACATTTGAAGGAAGAGGGATTCTGATACACCCTGTATTAGACATAAAGGAGGGTCTCCTAAACATTCTTTTAAAATTGTTAGGCAGTGGGACTCCTAGACTCATAAAGTCTATGCACTAAGTGCATGGTCTAGCAAAAATGTAAATGAGGGTGTGATGACACAGCATTTTAATTTAATTAACCAGATCTCTATTTTCAGTAAGCCAGGAGGAATAGACTTATCTATATGATGACTTTTTAATTTATGCATTTGTTCTTCAGTTGGCCAAAAAACATACACTGTTGTCATGAGTCTTAAACTTTGATTTTTCATCATTTTAAATGGCTAGTGTTTGCCTCTTACATCAGCTCCTACAAATTATTGTCTGCTTTCTTTGCAAGACACTGATGCAGGGTAATTGAACAATGGATGTTTGCTTTATTTATTGAATGACCATTGTGTGGGTCTTGTGGCTTTTTGACTTATAAAACAAAGGAATAAGAACTATGCAAATAGATTAAATTGTTAAACTATATGAGTTAACCTCATCACGTCTTCCTCTTGACCTCTGGATGCTGGCTTGAAAGACAACAATTATGAGCTATATAAGTGGGATATGCCTCTAACAATATGCATCCAGACAGCCAAGAGATCCAAAGGACCAGAGACTCTTTACATTACCACAGCCAGGAACACTTTACAGGATAGCTGCCAGATCGAGGCTCTATCACGAGTGACACAGATCTGACATTCTACAGGATACCAGCCAGGCCCCAGCTGAAAGAACATACATCTGCTTCATTGACCATCACTGAACCCATGAATACATTTGGGGTAGTCAGGATTTGGACCCACCGGTCACTGGAGGCCCATGGATACATTTGTGAAAGCCAGGAGTGAGACTCACCGGTCACCTGGCTCCATGGAGATGTTCGGAGAAGCCAGGTTGTGACCTTCCCGGCACCTGGCCTTGTACCTCAATGGACTGTCAGCTTCCTAAGCTTGTCGTTACCTCCTCTCTGTCCCAGGGAGAGGTCGAGGTAGTTGGCCCTGGAAGCTCTGAAGTCACAGCTGCTCTTATCCCAGCGAGTCAATGGGTGAGATTGTAATTTGCACCATCTTGGGTATTTTGCTGGTACTGTTCTATGTGTTATTTAGAAGTATAAAATGAAAATAGTGGCACAAGTGTTAAGGTTTTATCTGCAGCGAATAAGACAATTACTGTAGAACTAAAGTATTAGGAATATTTGCGCTGATACTCCTTGGTAAAATTGAAAATTGACTGGCGAACAGTGTGAGCTAGCTTTGGGCCTTGTACCTGTTCACACCAGTCAGTACAAAGAGGACCCATAAGATAGTATAACTTATAGAATGATCTGTGGGCAGTGTGGATAAAAGGGGGAAGGGAACAGGATTAAAATGCTGTAGACCTTGTGCCTATTCACATTAGTTTAATTGTAAAAGTTAGTTGTGCATATAAGTACTGTTAGATAAAAGGGCTGTATTCATTAACCCATATTTCCACAAGAAAGTTATGCAATTATACACAAAGCACAATGTAAATATATGGATCAGAGCAATAAAAGTATCGTACAAAATCTGGAAATATTGACATGAACTCCTAATTACATGCAAAATTCGAAAAACTACTGTCTACAAAATACAAAAAAGCATTTATTAAATAAATAACACCGATAAAGTAAAATCCGACCAGAGGATTCAAGTTCTTAAGGCTAATAAGCCGTATAAGGGTATGTGTCCACGTTCAGGATTGCATCAGGATTTGGTCAGGATTTTTCATCAGTATTTGTAAGCCAAAACCAGGAGTGGGTGATAAATGCAAAAGTGGTGCATATGTTTCTGTTATACTTTTCCTCTAATTGTTCCACTCCTGGTTTTGGCTTACAAATACTGATGAAAAATCCTGACCAAATCCTGATGGAATCCTGAACGTGGACACATACCCTAATGAAGTATATGTATGTCTTAAAAAAAACTAGTCAGATCAATTAGCCCAAGATTGATCCTCACCCATATTGGTCACAGTGTGGAAGAGGGGCTGGCAGTCTAATTCCACACTGCGACCATTATGGGTGAGGATCAATCTTGGGCTCATTTATCTGACTAGCATTTTTTTAAAGTAAACACTGAAAGGATGATACTAGGTCGGAAATGGTATAAAAAATATATAACTTTATTAAGAACATCAAACACAGGTGAACAGAGTGACAAAAAGAGCCGTGTCTAAAACACGATGGCTACCGAAACAACCACCCACAAACCAGCAATAAAGTTTAGCAAAATACAATAATCATTTACCTGTCAAAGTATGGTCGCTAGATCCTGGGACTGTGTGGGCCCTGCAGCGTGTGCAGTCATACTTGTACAGGCACAACTTCATCGTAGAGATAGACCACAACCCCCTCAGCTGGTTGTACACCGTCTCCGGGATGAATGGGAGGTTGCTGCATTGGAGCCTGGTTCTCCAGCACTACCACTTCTCCATTTGCCACAATAGGGGCCGAGACCATGGCAATGCTGATGCTATCTCAGCAAGAAGATATTGCAGTAGTGTGCTCAGGTGAACACAGGAATGTGATGCCTCCTAGCGCCCTGTAAAGCAGGGAGGTGTGAGGGACAAAGTAAATGTCTCTCCACTCCTGAAATGTGCCCCCACCCTTGGCATTCATGCCCCAGGATTATTGTTTACCTTTAAGAAATATTTAGAATTGAGTCCCCAGTGGTTGATACCTTTTAGTGGCTAACTGAAAAGTTGGTAACAAATTGCAAGCTTTCGAGACTACTCAGGCCTCTTCATCAGGCATAGACTAATACAAAATCTGAAGAATCACATATTTATATCATATATCATCACATATATTTATACACAACACGGCAGAAAGATAATGCAATGGATAAGACAAGTGACGTGAAGCAGAGCTATCATTGAGGTGGATAAACAGTTGTGTCCATAAATATTGGAACAGTTCAAAGATAAGGAGTGTGAATGTTTTATTGTCCTGACTGGGGTCTGGTTCTGTGTTGTGATGCCCCCACAAGGTCTAAGCAAATTCCTTAATTGATATAGAAAGACCTAAATCAATGCGACAGATTCATTCCTATACTGAGAGTGTCAAAGGTTGTCATTAGCTTATACTCCCAGACCCTTCTGTGTCTCTGAGATTTGAAATTACCCTTTAATGCAAGCAATCTCTTGTCCATGGTGCTGTGATCAGGGGGACAAAAATGTTTTGCCACAGGTAGATCTATACTTTTTTTTTCTCTTACTGTGTGGCGATGAGAGTTCATCCTTGTTCTCAGTTTCTGCCGTCTCCCCTACATACAGACCCCCAGTTGGACATTAAGTACAAATTATTCCTGATGTGAATTGGGGATCTTTATCTTTTTCATGGTCATTATAAATGGACAGGTTTTACATTTTTTCTGCTTGCAAGGAAAGGTTCCTGCAGCTGCTGGAGAGGACAGGGAGCTTCCGACAATGATGCTTCTTAAATTTGGGGTCTGCCTAAAACACAGTAGTGGGGGACCTGGAAAAATGAATTGTAAGTGGGCATCTTTTTGTAGTAAAGGTTGTAATTTCCGTGCAGCTACCCTTAGCACCTCCGGATTTGGATTGTAGGTGACTACTAGAGGCACCTGGTTATTTTCTTCTTTATCTTTGTAATGTAGGAGATGATTCCTTGATATTCTAGTTGCTCTTGTAATTTTGGCTTTGAATTGTTCGTGGATCGTAGCCCTTATTCATAAAGGTCTTTCTGAGGCGATCAAGGTGTTTATACCTATCCATGGGGTTGGAACATATACCATTGTATCTGATGGCTTGGCTGTAGACAATAGTTTTTTATGTGTTTTACATGGAAACTGCCCCATTTAGGGTATGTTGGATGGTCAATTGGCTTCTGATGCATGGATGTTTCTATTTCATTGTGCTGCAGCTTAATGATGGTGTCCAAAAAGTTAATTTCAGTGCTGGTGCAGTTGAGTGTTAAGTGGATGGTGGGATGAAATTGATTAAACTGTTCATAGAACTTCTTTAACTGTGGCTCAAACTCCGTCCAGATGATTAAAATATCATCAATGTAGTGGTAGTCGGTCAGTAGGTATCAACCACTGAGGACTCTCAATTCTAAATATTTTTCTATCTACTGGCAATCATAGTACCAAGATCTTTCCTGTTTACCTTTAATTAACTCAAGCTCTTTAACCCCTTCACCCCCGGAGCTTTTTTCGTTTTCGTTTTTCGCTCCCCTCCTTCCCAGAGCCATAACTTTTTTATTTTTCCGTCAATATGGCCATGTGAGGGCTTATTTTTTGCGGGACGAGATGTACTTTTGAACTATACCATTGGTTTTACCATGCCGTGTAACAGAAAACGGGAAAAAAATTCCAAGTGTGATGAAATTGCAAAAAAAGTGCAATCTCACACTTGTTTTTTTGATTGGCTATTTTGCTAGGTTCACCAAATGCTAAAACTGACCTGCCATTATGATTCTCCAGGTCATTACGAGTACATAGACACCTAACATGTCTAGGTTATTTTTTATCTAAGTGGTGAAAAAAAAATCCAAAGTTTGCTTAAAAAAAAAAATTTAAAAAAAAATTGCGCGATTTTCCGATACCCGTAGCGTCTCCAATTTTCATGATCTGGGGTCAGGTGAGGGCTTATTTTTTGCGTGCCGAGCTGGCGTTTTTAATGATACCATTTTGGTGTAGATACGTTCTTTTGATCGCCCGTTATTACATTTTAATGCAATGTCGCGGCGACCAAAAAACGTAATTTTGGCGTTTTGATTTTTTTTCTCGCTACGCCATTTAGCGGTCAGGTTAATCCTTTGTTTTTATTGATAGATCGGGCGATTCTGAACGCGGCGATACCAAATATGTGTAGGTTTGATTTTTTTTTTTTATTATTTTATTTTGATTGGGGCGAAAGGGGGGTGATTTGAACTTTTATATTTTTTTTATTTTTTTAATATTTTTAAACACTTTTTTTTCTTAATTTTGGCATGCTTCAATAGCCTCCATAGGAGGCTAGAAGCATGCACAACTCGATCGGCTCTGCTACATCGAGGTGAAATACAGATGTACAGACGTACTATTCCGTCAGCTGGCAGAAAGGGGTTAAAGGTACCGTCACACTAAACGATTTACCAACGATCACGACCAGCGATACGACCTGGCCGTGATCGTTGGTAAGTCGTTGTGAGGTCACTGGGGAGCTGTCACACAGACAGCTCTCCAGCGACCAATGATGCCGAAGTCCCCGGGTAACAAGGGTAACCATTGGGTTACTAAGCACAGGGCTGCGCTTAGTAACCCGATGTTTACCCTGGTTACCATTGTAAAACATTGCTGGCATCGTTGTTTTTGCTGTCAAACACAACGATACACGCCGATCTGACGACCAAATAAAGTTCTGAACTTTCAGCAACGACCAGCGATATCACAGCAGGATCCAGATCGCTGCTGCGTGTCAAACACAATGATATCGCTATCCAGGACGCTGCAACTTCACGGATCGTTGTCGTTCTCGCTGCAAAGTCGCTTAGTGTGAAGGTACCTTTAAGCTCTTGACACAATGGTGTGAAATCTTCTACAGCTGCAAGCCAGCTGGCCCCTTTGTGTGACTAAGGACATGGCAGAACAAGTCACAGCAAGCTCTGAGGTATTGAATCTGGAAAATGACTTATAATAGCAGAATGAAATATCTCTGAGACTACCCGAGCACATACTCCGAATCATCGTTCCTTTCCCCACACGCTCATATTATTTAGCCACCTGTAGCACTCTGGATTATGGAGTTATAAAGCATAGCTAACAGGAATTACATACAGTAGACAGATTTGGTCTCTATGTGCAGATAAAATCAAGCAGAATCCAGTGGCGGTACAACCAACCCAATCAGAGCTTCCGACGCAAAGTTATGGGCCAGCCACAGTTCTGGACAGAAAATCATGTTCGCAGAGATGGGAGGAGAGAGGCTGCACAGATGTGTGAGGTAGCAGCCTAGGCGATATAAGGCAGCCCCTCATTTTGGACTTAGTTTTTCTGATGGCCGGAAGATACATTAGCTGACGTAGCCTGGAAAGCCTGTTACTAAGATTTGAACCTGTGATCCATCAGCGCCTTCCTGTGGTCACATGCTACATAACACGGTAATTGCAACCTATCTATACCCTATTTTTGTACTACACTCCTCACTGTATATATTTGCTCTTGTGTGTATATATAACTGTATTTTCTAGTGCGCCTCCTTGGCGATTAGATATAAAATTAATCTTGGGCTGCTCTTTTATTGTGATCCATGAATTCCCACATCCGCACGCTCAGTTGGTTATATTATACGCTACCCCAGGGTTGGTTCCTGACCCGATATAAGCCTGCTGTCGGAGGGGGCTTATTTGTAATGAGGAACTGGGGGCAGAATACCATACTGTTTTAGTGAGGAACTCTGGCAGTGATGGCCGGGAGGTTTAGCTATATATTCCCAGTCTGGACTGGTGATATATTTTCCCCCTCACTGGGAGCGCCTCACTAACTCGTATCTATAATGGAAGCCTTTCCAGGGACTATTTGCCTTCGGTGCAGCTCCCTGACTGACCTGAGGCAGGTGGTGGTGCCAGAGAGGCGATCCCTGCTTGGTCCTTCTCTCCCCTTCCCCGAGGTGAGGAAAGTCGACCTGCCCCTTCCCCTGTGAGATCCCTCACAAAGACACTTAGAGGATGACGTCGGGATCATTTTTTGATAATTTTATAAAGATTGTGATGAAGCCCTCTCCCATGACTACCTCCTTGGGCCACGTTACATTTTGCTGCGTTGTGAATATCTGTCTACAGATGACCACAAACAGCCTACATTTGTCCAAGAATTCCTGGAAACCAGCTGTCATGACTGTGGAAGAGATTTATGTGACCAGAAGGAATGCTCATTTCCATTAGATGATACTGACATGAGACAATGAGAAATAGAACAAGATGGGAAAAAGCAAGAACTTAACTTGAATGAAAGAAAGAATTTTCAAAACAGTGGGACTCCTAGACTGCTGAAGCCTATGAACTATTTACAAGGGCTGCCAAAAAATAGAGGGAGGGACTGCAATATACCCTGGAAAAGATGTAGGGTAGGGCCTTAGACAGTTTTAAAGAGTGCTCTCCCGCAGCAAGCACAGTGTATCCTGGCCTGCAGGCACGGCCTACAGCCATTTCCCCGTCCCTTACCTCACTCCTTGCACATTTTAAAGTCGTTAGATAATAAATACCTGCAAACTTTACAGTATTATTTGATAAAATAAAATATGTAGTCTTGAAAAGTACTTTTGTTTTAAGCTTGCCTCAGCAGTAGACCTATGAAAGGAGTGGAAGCCCATAAACCCTACCTATATGCCTCTAATACTATACTATCCCTCCTAGAGCAACCCTCCCTATAATCAGTGCAGGTAACAGCAGTATTAACATGGAAAAGAATAGATGTAGCCCGAAAAAAGGACTTTTGGTTTTAACTTAACAGCAGCAAGGACTGTAAGGCAATAAACCCTGCCTATATGCCTCTAATGCTAAACTATCCCTGATCCAGCAGCTAGCCCTACAATAATATAGCCTCCTCATAAAGCCGCCTAAACACTAAGTGCAAGAGCTGCCAAAAATTGGAAGGACTAGTAAAATAACTTGTAGAAACAAGGAGAGCAGATAGTGTTTTATCTCACAAATTATAGAAGATTTACCTGTAAAATTAACTGCTCACCTGATGTAGAATATTCACAAGCATAAATTGTTGGCTGCCGCAGGTCCACTGGTCGGCATGCGACCGTAGCTAAATCGCAGAATAGGAAGATTTGTGGGTTATGATCCGCGCTGGCAGCTAATCCAAAACGACCAATTGTATGGTTGAAAAGTGGTTTATTCTATGCATTTCAGAGTATTTGTTGTATTTCCTGAAGAAGGAGTCATGTGTACTCCAAAACACGTAAAATAAACCACCTTTCAACTATACAATTGGTCTGGTTTTGGATTAGCTGGCAGCGTGGAACATAACCCACAAATCCTCCTATTCAGCAAAAATTAGAAGGAGGGACTGCAACACACCCTGGAAGACATGAAGAGGAGGGTCTGAGAAAACATTTTGCCCCATTAATAATACACTGAATGCAAATGGTGAAAAAAAGGGGATATATATATAGGACCTTTATAAACCATTAGGAAGCCTTTGCAGATGTTTTTCGTTAATTATTCTAATTTACTGAGTTAAAGACTTTTGGGTTTTCATTGGCTGTAAGCAATAATCATCAACATTAACAGAAATAAACACTTGAAATAGACCACTCTGTCTGTAATGACTCTATATAATGAGTTTCACTTTTTGCATTGAAGAACTGAAATAAATTAACTTTTTGACTATATTCTTATTTAGTGTGCGTGTGTGTGTGTGTGTGTGTGTGTATATATATATATATATATATATATATACCACAGATCTCAAATTTGGACTCATCAGACCAAAGCACAGATTTCCACTGGTCTAATGTCCATTCCTTGTGTTGTTTAGCCCAAACAAGTCTCTTCTGCTTGTTGCCTGTCCCTAGCAGTGGTTTCCTAGCAGCTATTTTACCATGAAGACCTGCTGCACAAAGTCTCCTCTTAACAGTTGTTGTAGAGATGTGTCTGCTGCTAGAACTCTGTGTGACATTGACTTGGTCTGTAATCTGAGCTGCTGTTAACCTGTGATTTCTGAGGCTGGTGACTCAAATAAAGTTATCCTCAGAAGCAGAGGTGACTCTTGGTCTTCTTTCCTGGGGTGGTCCCCTCATGTGATCCAGTTTCTTTGAAGCGCGTGATGGTTTTTGCAACTGCACTTGGGGACACTTTCAAAGTTTGCCCGATTTCTCGGACTGACTAACCTTCATTTCTTTAAGTAATGAAGGCCACTCATTTTACTTTCCTTAGAATTTGTATTATGGCAAGAAAAAAGCAGCTGACAAGGCAAGAAATCTCACTTATTAAACCTGACAGGGCACAGCTGTGAAGTGAAAACCATTCCCCGTGACTACCTCTTGAAGCTCATCAAGAGAATGCCAAGAGTGTGCAAAGCAGTCATCAAAGCAAAAGGTGGCTACTTTGAAGAACCTAGAATATGACATATTTTCAGTTATTGTTAAGTATATAATTCCACGTGTTATTTCATAGTTTTGATGCCTTCAGTGTGAATGTACAATTTTCATAGTCATGAAAATACAGAAAAATCTTTAAATGAGAGGGTGTGTCCAAACTTTTGGTCTGTACTGTATATATTATATATATATATATATATATATATATATATATATATATATATATACATACACTGCTCAAAAAAATAAAGGGAACACTTAAATCCCACATTCTAGATATCACCGAATGAAATATTCCAGTTGTAAATCTTTATTCATTACATAGTGGTATGTGTTGAGAGCAATAAAACCTAAAAATGATCAACGTAAATCACAATTAATATCCCACGGAGATCTGGAATTGGAATGATGCTGAAAATCAAAGTGGAAAGTGAAGTTACAGGCTAATCCAACTTCAATGGAAATGCCTCAAGACAAGGAAATGATTCTCAGTAGTGTGTGTGGCCTCTGTGTGCTTGTATGATCTCCCTACAACGACTGGGCATGCTCCTGATGAGGTGGCAGATGATCTCCTCAGGGATCTCCTCCCAGACCAGGACTAAAGCATCCGCCAACTCCTGGACAGTCTGTGGTGCAACGTGACGTTGGTGAATGGTACGAGACATGATGTCCCAGATGTGTTCAATCGGATTCAGTCTGGGGAACGGGCGGGACAATCCATAGCTTTAATGCCTTCATCTTACAGGAACTGCTGACACTCCAGCCACATGAGGTCTGGCATTGACCTGCATTAGGAGGAACCCAGGACCAACCGCACCAGCATATCGTTTCACATGGGGTCTGAGGATCTCATCTCGGTACCTAATGGCAGTCAGTCTACCTCTGGTGAGCACAAGGAGGGCTATGCGGCCCTCCAAAGAAATGCCACCCCACACCATTACTGACCTACTGCCAAACCGGTCATGCTGAAGGATGTTACAGGCAGCAGATCGCTCTCCACGATGTCTTCAGACTCTGTCACGTCTGTCACATGTGCTCAGTGTGAACCTGCTTTCATCTGTGAAGAGCACAGGGCGCCAGTGGCGAATTTGCCACTTGTGCAATCCCCATCTGTGGACATCTGGCACTCAGAGCATCCTCATGGAGTCGGTTTCTAACCGTTTGTACTTACACATGCACATTTGTGGCCTGGTGCAGGTTATTTTGCAGGGCTCTGGCAGTGCTCCTCCTGTTCCTCCTTGCACAAGGGCTGAGGTAGTGGTCTTGCTGCTGGGTTGTTGCTCTCCTGCAGCCCCCTCCATGTCTCCTGGTGTACATCTTGCCACATGTATGCAATCCTTGAGCAGCAGGTCAAGGGTACATACTGCTGTGTGAGATGTGAGCACGTTGTGCATTTGGAAGCCCAGATACTGGATCTAAATGTGCAGCTGGCAACACTGAGATCCATAGACAATATGGAAAGGAGTATTCTGCTCACTGAGCAGACGCTCAATGGGATAGATGAGGGGGGGGTGGTAGGATGGAGCTGCAGGACAGTGAGGCAGCAAGCTTGGTGAGAGTTAGTAAGCGGGGTAGAGGGAAGAGTGCCAGGGAGGCTAGTCCTGATCTGGCACACCCCAATAAGTTTGCTAAGTTGGCAGATGAGGGGGGTGCCAGTACAGGGGTAGCACTGCTGCAGCCAGGCATGTCCTCTGAAAGCCGGAGGAGTGACTGCTACAGTAAGGAGGGAAATAGGAGAGCAGTACAGGCCAGACAGGTGCTGGTAGTGGGGGACTCAATTATTAGGGGAACAGATAGGGCAATCTGTCACAAAGACAGGGATCGTCGGACGGTGTGCTGCCTACCTGGCGCTCGAGTCCGACTCATCGCTGATCGGGTTGACAGATTACTGGGAGGGGCTGGTGAGGACCCAGCGGTCATGGTGCACATTGGCACAAATGACAAAGTTAGAGGTAGGTGGAAGGTCCTAAAAGATGATTTCAGGGAATTAGGCTGCAAGCTTAAAGCAAGGACCTCCAACGTGGTATTTTCCGAAATACTGCCTGTACCACGTGCCACGGCAGAGAGGCAACGGGAGATTAGGGAGGGTAATATGTGGCTCAAGAATTGGTGTAGGAAGGAGGGGTTTGGGTTCCTGCAGAACTGGGCTGACTTCTCAGTGGGCTACAGGCTCTATGCTAGGGATGGCCTGCACCTCATTGGGGAAGGTGCAGCTGTGCTGGGGGAGAAAATGGTTAGAAGGTTGGAGGAGTGTTTAAACTAGGGATTGGGGGGGAGGGTATTCAATTTATAGGAGGGGAAGATAGGGCAGATAGAGACCTGGGAAGCTTCCTGACTGTCGCGCGGATATGATGTGATGTAGTTATGCTATCACTAATTTGGCGATCATTGATAATATGGCGGTACATGGTTTAACATTATGTATGTTTTGATTTTCTTTCTGGACTAGTGGTGTCATTGATCCTTGTGCATCTTGGTCGCCTAGGTGACGCTCCTGGTTGACTGGACGCAGTAATGTGGATGGACGGATGGGCGTGCACAGCCGATGGTTGGTCCGCCTCACGGTCACGTGGTGCGGATACTTCCGGTTGGCGGTGCGCTTATGTGTCCCGTCCACCGCTGCATTGTGGTCCAGGTGGTGAGCCGTACCTCTGGTGATGACGTCGGGTTATGACATCTTGAGCTCTGGGGTATGTTACGGATCGCGTGGTAGGTTGAATTGTATGCTCGTTATATATGAGAGGTATAGATTGGTGGTATGAAGAGTTCTGGCGCCGTTTGAAGATGGAATTCTATTGGCTCCGCTCTGTGTACAATCCCCACATGGCTTTGTAAGGATTGGTGGAGGTTTCTATGACGACCCCGATGCTGGAGACCGATTGCCCAGGATACCAACAGTAGATTATGTCAAATATTAGACGATAAGGGAAATGTGTGGGTGATTTATGGGGGAGATGTGGGCGGTTGGTGAAGTGTATTTTAAACATGTTAGATGTCTGTTTTTTTGTACTGTATTGTATTTTTTATTGGGTGGTGGGTGGCTGAATGGTGATTGGTGCCCTGTGTGGCACACACACTATTTAAGGCTGGTCATGTGCACTCTATGTTATGCTTGACAAAGGCCCTTTGGGCCGAAACGTTGCTGCTATATGGCTGAATAAACTTCTATTTTTAAACTACACACCTGGATGGAGCTCTGTCCTTTTATCGCTTGAATCTTCTATGGTCCTGGATGGTTCCCTGGACTTGGACGGGCGCCCCAGTTAGTGAGTGCTGTCAGCCTTCTGTTTGTTTCATAGATAGAAGCATACTGCAGGGCGCGCCAAGCCCCAGAACACATGCTCGGAAATTACATGCATTTAACAGTGCGCCTGGACTTGAAGTGACACGTGTCACACTCCAGCGCTCAAACACATGAACCGGAAGATCACTTGCTGTAAAATATTAATAACAATAATAATAAAATATTATTATTGATTACTTAACGTATATAGAGTTCAATTCAGAAGCTCTAGGTAGTGTGTGAGTGAGTTATTCTGGGGATCTTGGCTTACCATACATCTGTTCTCTGTATGTCAAAGCTAGAGGACACTTGTCAAAGTTGAAGCTATAAGTGGTTGACTATAGTTACTTGTAACTAACACAAACGCAAACAAAATATATTTAGGTAATATGGAATGAGGTAATGTACAGAACCATTAGGCATATTCTGCAAGCTACTAGGTTCTGCTAATATGGTACGAGCTATGAACATAGCGGTAGATCACCTTATGTGGTTAGGAGGTAGAAAAATAGTAACCAATGTAAGTCTATGGGTCAAAATAGTATATAAGGAAGACCCAGCTCCAGTATGGGTCAGATCTCTCATTTCTTGAGACTCTCCACATGGATGACCACATCATACCACAAGACCATATGTAAGATCAATGCTTGCTTTCTCCTTCATAATCTAATACTTAATTTTGTGTGCTATGAACTTATGAATTTACTTTTTCTTCAATTTTGTAACCACTTTTTGAATGGACATTAAACGAGATTTGTTTTATCCACACAATTCAATATTGCTTTCCTTTTCTATCCTCACTGTATTATTACTTGAAAAAGTAAGGAAGAGTTATTTTTCCTAACATTATGGCGAGCCTCAGCCAGATCTGATTTTTGTACTTTTTTGTGTGGAGACCAACCCCTTGTACACGAGGGAAGGGGAGATTTGCTAAACACTAGGCTTGAGCGACTTTAATTTTTTTAAGATCGAGTCGGGTTTTGTGAAACCCGACTTTGTCCAGAGTCGAGTCGAGTGCAGTCGGCCGATTATCGCTAAAAGTCGGGGATCGACCGAAACACGAAACCCAATGCAAGTCAATGGGGAAGCATAGTCGGCAGTGAGTGGAGGCCAGGAAAACACCTACAGTGCCCATTTTAATGCCGAAAACATCCATTCTTGTTTCTGAAGCTTGTCAATCTTAATTAACTTTATAATAATAGTTGTTCATTGGAACTTGGGGGTCATTTGGCAAAAGTTGTGGGGGGTAGGGCTGGTTCAAGGTTTTAGTGTGCCCAGGAATCGTGGACTACGTCACGGCGGTGGAGCAGGGAGAGGTAAGTATTTCAACGTTGCAAGTGCTGTGATCCTGATCAAGCAGGGGGGGCCCACTCGATCGCATTGGCACTGGCACAGGGCCCCTCAAAGTACAGCGATGTGTTTGCATGGCGGGGGCGCCTCCCACCAGCAGCGACACTTTTGCATACTCTGAGGGGCCCTATGCCAGTGAGGTTGCTAACGAGTATGCCCCCCCACCTGATGAAGGAACCTGCACTTTCATCTGCACCTTCCTCTTTGTCCCTGTGTAAGGTGGTATAACATGTGGGAAGGGGAACCTTACTTTCAGCAGGGTCAGATTCTGGCTGTGTAGAGTGCAAGGGGAATGTAGTGGTCTAGGTCAATGTACCAGCAGACTCATCTAGCAGTGGCTGGGCAATGGGCAGGATGAGGAGAAAACAGATATAGGGCCAAAGAATAAAGTAGGCTAAATGCAGTTCAAAATTGGTAGCAGGACTAAACAGGCGGCATTGCTTTGTTCAGTGGAGTAGCAAACCCAGGAGCAGCAGACACTGTTTTAAGGGCCCAAACACACTAATAGGCCAAATGCAGTTTAATATCTGATACTTTAGGCCAAAAGCCTAAAGACTGAAGCTCAGCTTTATACAGTGGAGGACAACACCAGGGAGGGGCAGACACCGTTAGTAGGCCCTAACCACCAAGTTTTTAAAAAACAGCACTTAATGAGAGCCAGAAGGTTGAAGCTCAGCTTTATTCAGTTGAGGACAAACACCAGGGAGGGGCAGACACCGTTAGTAGGCTGTAACCACCAAGTTTTTTAAAAAACAGCACTTAATGAGAGCCAGAAGGTTGAAGCTCAGCTTTATACAGTGTAGGTCAACACCAGGGAGGGGCAGACACCGTTAGTAGGCCGTAACCAAAGTTGAAGGCCAAATGCAGTTTAATTTCTGATACTATAGGCCGAAAGCCAGAAGGTGGAAGCTCAGCTTTATTTAGTTGAGGGCAAACACCAGGGAGGGGCAGACACCGTTAGTAGGCCCTAACCACCAAGTTTTTAAAAAACAGCACTTAATGAGAGCCAGAAGGTTGAAGCTCAGCTTTATACAGTGGAGGTCAACACCAGGGAGCGGCAGACACCGTTAGTAGGCCGTAACCAAAGTTGAAGGCCAAATGCAGTTTAATTTCTGATACTATAGGCCGAAAGCCAGAAGGTGGAAGCTCAGCTTTATACAGTGGAGGTCAACAGCAGGGAGGGGCAGACACCGTTATTAGGCCCTAACCACCAAGTTTTTAAAAAACAGCACTTAATGAGAGCCAGAAGGTTGAAGCTCAGCTTTATTCCGTTGAGGACAAACACCAGGGAGCGTCAGACACCGTTAGTAGGCCCTAACCACCAAGTTTTTAAAAAACAGCACTTAATGAGAGCCAGAAGGTTGAAGCTCAGCTTTATTCAGTTGAGGACAAACACCAGGGAGCGGCAGACACCGTTAGTAGGCCCTAACCACCAAGTTTTTAAAAAACAGCACTTAATGAGAGCCAGAAGGTTGAAGCTCAGCTTTATTCAGTTGAGGTCAACACCAGGGAGCAGCAAACAGAGGTATTAGGCCCCAACCAGCACTTAAAAAAAAAAAAAAAAAATTAGAGCCAGAAGGTGGAAGCTCAGCTTTATACAGTGGAGAACAACACCAGGGAGCGGCAGACACCGTTAGTAGGCCGTAACCAAAGTTGAAGGCCAAATGCAGTTTAATTTCTGATACTATAGGCCGAAAGCCAGAAGGTGGAAGCTCAGCTTTATACAGTGGAGGTCAACAGCAGGGAGGGGCAGACACCGTTAGTAGGGCCTAACCACCAATTTTTAAAAAAACAGCACTTAATGAGAGCCAGAAGGTTGAAGCTCAGCTTTATTCAGTTGAGGACAAACACCAGGGAGGAGCAGACACCGTTAGTAGGCTGTAACCAAAGTTGAAGGCCAAATGCAGTTTAATTTCTGATACTATAGGCCGACTTAGTAGGCTGTCCCCTGTGGACCATGCATCCACCACATTAACCCATTGCGCCGTAATGGACACGTAATCTTCCGTGGCCATGCCTACAGGTCCATGCGTCTGTTGTCAGGTGCACCTTTGTACTCACAGATTGCCAGAGAGCATGGACAATGCGGTCTTTTACATGCTGGTGGAGGGTTGGGATGGATTTTCTCGCAAAAGAAGTGTCGACTGGTTAGCTTGTAGCGTGGTACAGCGTAGTCCATCATGGCCTTATTAATAGTAAATAAAATATATAACTAGGCTCTATGAACTTTTAAATAGGTTCCAGGGGTACACGGGCAGCATTGGTGTGGTCAGTGGAGGAGTATTGCAAGTAGGGACCGCAGACAGGCTAATAAAGGCCTAAAATAACAAACAATAGGCTCATGGCAGTTTTAATTCGGTTACATGGATACACACAGGCAGCATTGTGGTCAGTGGAGGAGTTTTGCAAGTAGGGACCGCAGACAGGCTAACAAAGGCCTAAAATAACAAACAATAGACTCATGGCAGTTTTAAATCGGTTACATGGATACACAGGCAGGCAGCATTGTGGTCAGTGGAGGAGTTGTGCAAGTAGGGACCGCAGACAGGCTAACAAAGGCCTAAAATAACAAACAATAGGCTCATGGCAGTTTTAAATCGGTTACATGGATACACAGGCAGGCAGCATTGTGGTCAGTGGAGGAGTTTTGCAAGTAGGGACCGCAGACAGGCTAACAAAGGCCTAAAATAACAAACAATAGGCTCATGGCAGTTTTAAATCGGTTACATGGATACACAGGCAAGCAGCATTGTGGTCAGTGGAGGAGTTTTGCAAGTAGGGACCGCAGACAGGCTAACAAAGGCCTAAAATAACAAACAATAGGCTCATGGCAGTTTTAAATCGGTTACATGGATACACAGGCAGGCAGCATTGTGGTCAGTGGAGGAGTTTTGCAAGTAGGGACCGCAGACAGGCTAACAAAGGCCTAAAATAACAAACAATAGGCTCATGGCAGTTTTAAATCGGTTACATGGATACACAGGCAGGCAGCATTGTGGTCAGTTGAGGAGTTTTGCAAGTAGGGACCGCAGACAGGCTATCAAAGGCCTAAAATAACAAACAATAGGCAGGCATGGCAGTTTTAAATCGGTTACATGGATACACAGGCAGGCACTCCAGGCAGCATTGTGGTCAGTGGAGGAGTATTGCAAGTAGGGGCCGCAGACAGGCTCACAAAGGCCTAACATAACAAACAGTAGGCAGTCATGGCAGTTTTAAATCGGTTACATGGATACACAGGCAGGCAGCATTGTGGTCAGTGGAGGAGTATTGCAAGGAGTGTCTGACACAGTTAGTACTCCAAAAAAATAAATACCGTAGATGTTAATGTCTCGCAAAACAACTATAAATAAAAAAAGGGTGGCATGCTTAGGTACAGGGGTGGGCTCATCTGCAGAGTTTATGACAAAGTAATTTGGCAGTAAATTAGTATTTACTGGTGTCAATATAGGACACTGACCCAGACTACTTTAACTAGCATCATAGATGTCAACAAATTGGTATTGTTTGTCAGTGCCAGGCATTGAATGATGTCAGCGCATAGACTAAACATTGGTGGAGCTGTGCGAGATAATTTTGCACGTGGTAGAGCACAGTTTGAGCTGGGGGGGGGGAACTCTCTTGTGGCCGGCGGTACCGCCCCAGGGCCCCTCATGTTACAACGGTGTTTCTGACGTTGGGTGCGCACCACCACCGCCAGAGACACTACATTGTACTATGAGGGACCCAGTGGCAGTGCCGTCGACCAAAAGCGGGCACACCCACCTCTTCAGACAAACAGCACTGTAACGGGTGCTTGCGCCAAGTGGCGAGACCACGGCCCCGTGGGGGGAGTTTTCCCATTGGGGAGGTGTAAACATGTCGTATGCTGGACAAACAGCTGCTGCAAATTAAGAGATTTGAACACTCAGTAAGGGTATGTGCACACGTCCGGATTTCTTGCAGAAATTTCCTGAAGAAAACCGGAAATTTTCTGCAAGAAATCCGCATTTTTTTTTTTTGCGTTTTTTTTTTCGTTTTTTTCGCTGTTTTTTTAGCATTCTGCAAGCGTAATTAGCTTGCAGAATGCTAAAGTTTTCCAAGCGATCTGTAGCATCGCTTGGAAAACTGACTGACAGGTTGGTCACACTTGTCAAACATAGCGTTTGACAAGTGTGACCAACTTTTTACTATAGATGCTTCTTTTGCAGCATCTATAGTAAAAGATAGAATGTTTAAAAATAATTAAAAAAATAAAAAAAATGCTTATACTCACCCGCAGACAGCTGATCTCCTCACCGGCGTCCGTTCCGTATAGCTGGTGTGTGCGCGCAGGACCTTCCATGTCATCGCGGTCACGTGAGCGGTCACGTGAGCGGTCACTTGACCGGTCTCGACCAATCACAAGACGGCGATGTCATCGGCAGGTCCTTCACCACACACCAGCTACATGAACCAAAGCGACAGCGTGCAGTGGAGAGGCGGGAAGACATCGAAGGTGAGTATAGGACTATTTTTTATTTTAATTCTTTTTTTTTTACCACTTATATGGTGCCCAGTCCGTGGAGGAGAGTCTCCTCTCCTCCACCCTGGGTACCAACCGCACATAATCTGCTTACTTCCGGCATGGTGTGCACAGCCCCGTGCAGGAAGTAAGCAGATCAATGGACTCCCACGTGTGCGGAATTCCCTGCAATTCCGCATTTTAATGAACATGTTGCTTTTTTTTCCGCAATGCGATTTTTTCGCGGAAAAAAAGGCTACATTTGCACAAAAAATGCGGAATACACTGAAAATAATGGGACGCATATGTAAGCGTTTTTTTCGCGTTTTTATCACGTTTTTATAGCGAAAAAACGCGAAAAAAATGCGAAAAATACTGAACGTGTGCACATGGCCTAAGACCAGTCCACAAGCAAGACCTTTTTATAGGAAAGCTAGGTGTCAGCCGGGAAAGGTGGGGCAAAATAATTTGAAATCCAGGAGTGGTTCATTTTAATGAAGGTGAGATCATCCACATTTTGGGTAGCCAGACGAGTCCTTTTTTCGGTTAATATTGAACCAGCAGCACTGAATACTCTTTCTGATAGCACACTAGCTGCTGGGCAAGCAAGCTCCTGCAACGCATATTCTGCCAATTCAGGCCAGGTGTCTAATTTTGATGCCCAGTAATCAAATGGGAATGACGGTTGAGGGAGAACATCGATAAGGGCTGAAAAATAGTTAGTAACCATACTGGACAAATGTTGTCTCCTGTCACTTTGAATAGATGCTGCAGTACCTGTCCTGTCTGCGGTCATTGCGAAATCACTCCACAACCTGGTCAGAAAACCCCTCTGTCCAACGCCACTTCTGATTTGTGCACCTCTAACACCTCTGCCCTGTATCCCCCTGCAGCTTGTGTGAGAACCATCACCGGTGCTGTGTGCTGGGAATGCCTGAATCAAACAGTCTACAAGAGTAGCTTGTTTGGTTGCTAAAATTTGTTCGAGGTTCTCATGTGGCATAATATTTTGCAATTTGCCTTTATAGCGAGGGTCAAGGATGCAGGCCAACCAGTAATCGTCATCGCCCATCATTTTAATAATGCGTGTGTCCCTTTTGAGGATGCGTAAGGCATAATCCGCCATGTGGGCCAAAGTTCCAGTTGTCAAATCTGCGGTTGTGCTGGTTGGAGGGGCAGTTACAGGCAAATCTACGTCACTTGTCTCCCTTAAAAAAACAGAACCCGGCCTTGCAACGCCACTAATTTCTGTTGGCCCAGGAGAAGCTTCCTCATTCAAAAAGTACTCATCCCCATCATCCTCCTCCTCTTCGCCCGCTACAGCGTCCTCTACACGGCCCTGACCAGACAATGGCTGACTGTCATCAAGGCTTTCCTCTTCCTCGGCTGCAGACGCCTGCTCCTTTATGTGCGTCAAACTTTGCATCAGCAGACGCATTAGGGGGATGCTCATGCTTATTATGGCGTTGTCTGCGCTAACCAGCCGTGTGCATTCCTCAAAACACTGAAGGACTTGACACAGGTCTTGTAGCTTCGACCACTGCACACCTGACAACTCCTTGTCTGCCATCCAACTGCCTGCCCGTGTATGTGTATCCTCCCACAAAAACATAACAGCACGCCTCTGTTCGCACAGCCTCTGAAGCATGTGCAGTGTGGAGTTCCACCTTGTTGCAACGTCGATGATTAGGCGATGCTGGGGAAGGTTCAAAAACCGCTGATAGTTCTGCATACGGCTGGAGTGTACGGGCGAACGGCGGATATGCGAGCAAAGTCTGCGCACTTTGAGGAGCAGGTCGGGTAACCCCGGGTAACTTTTCAGGAAGCACTGCACCACCAGGTTTAAGGTATGAGCCAGGCAAGGAATGTGTTTCAGTTGGGAAAGGGCTATGGCAGCCATGAAATTCCTTCCGTTATCACTCACTACCTTGCCTGCCTCAAGATGTACAGTGCCCAGCCATGACTGAGTTTCATTCTGCAAGAACTCTGACAGAACTTCCGCGGTGTGTCTGTTGTCGTCCAAACACTTCATTGCCAATACAGCCTGCTGACGCTTGCCACTAGCTGTCCCATAATGGCACACCTGGTGTGCAACAGTGGCAGCTGCGGATGGAGTGGATGTGCGACTGCGGTCTGTGGACGAGCTCTCGCTTCTGCATGAGGAGGAGGAAGAGGAGGAGGGGGGGGCGAACGCCTACAGCCAACTCTTTCCTTGACCGTGGGCTAGGCAGAACTGTCCCAATATTGCTGTCCCCTGTGGACCCTGCATCCACCACATTCACCCAGTGTGCCGTGATGGACACGTAACGTCCCTGGCCATGCCTACTGGTCCATGCATCTGTTGTCAGGTGCACCTTTGTAGTCACAGACTGCCTGAGTGCATGGACGATGCGGTCTTTAACATGCTGTTGGAGGGCTGGGATGGCTTTTCTAGAAAAGAAGTGCCGACTGGGTAGCTCGTAGCGTGGTACAGCGTAGTCCATCAGCGCTTTGAAAGCTTCGCTTTCAACTAACCGGTAGGGCATCATCTCTAATGAGATTAGTCTAGCAATGTGGGCGTTCAAACCCTGTGTACACGGATGCGAGGATGAGTACTTCCTTTTCCTAACAAGAGTCTCATGTAGGGTGAGCTGGACTGGAGAGCTAGAGATCGTGGAACTAGCGGTGATGCCGGTGGACATGGGTGAGTGAGAGAGGGTTGGAGATGGTATTCTTGCCGGTGCCCTACATGCAGTGTTTCCTACTGCAAACCTGGTGATTCCCTGACTGCTTTGGCCTGGCGAAGAAAGCTGCACAGATACTGCAGGTGGTGCGGGAAATGGTGGGTTTACAGTGAGGGAAGGGATGTAGCGTTGCTGACTAGCTTCATTGGCCGAGGGTGCTGCAACCTTTAGGGACGTTTGGTAGTTAGTCCAGGCTTGCAAATGCATGGTGGATAAATGTCTATGCATGCAACTTGTATTTAGACTTTTAAGATTCTGACCTCTGCTTAAGGTAGTTGAACATTTTTGACAGATGACTTTGCGCTGATCATTTGGATGTTGTTTAAAAAAATGCCAGACTGCACTCTTTCTACTATCGGATACCTTTTCAGGCATTGCAGACTGAGCTTCTTTAACCGGATGGCCACGCTGTCCTCCAACTGGTTTTGGTTTTGCCACGCGTTTTTGGCCAGATACGGGCCCGGTAGATGGAACCTGTTGTGATGTTGATGCCTGCTGCGGCTCCTCCTCCGCTTCAGAACTACTGCCGCCTGCACCCTGTTCCCCCAATGGCTGCCAATCGGGGTCAACAACTGGGTCATCTATGACCTCCTCTTCTATGTCGTGTGCAACTTCGCCTGTGTCACCGTGTAAGCCGGTGGTATAGCGTTCGTGACGGGGCACCATAGTCTCCGCTGGGTTTGATTCTGGCTCAGTACACTGCGAGGGCAATGTTCTGGTCTGAGTCAAAGGAACAGCATAGTAATCTGGCTGTGGCTGTGCATCTGTGCACTCCATGTCCGATTCAACTTCTAATGGGCATAGCCTGTTAACTGTTTCACTGTCTAACCCAGGAACGGTATGTGTAAAGAGCTCCATGGAGTAACCTGTTGTGTCGACTGACGCATCCTTCACTGTTGTTATGGGTGAAGGACACAAGGAAGCGACTTGTTCCTGACCAGGAGCATCCACTGACGATGCACTGCTCTGACATTTGGCACTTTCCAAGGAGGAGGCGAAAGAGCTAGAGGCAGAGTCAGCAATGAAAGCCAATACTTGTTCCTCCTGCTCCGGCTTCAAAAGTGGTTTTCCTACTCCCAGAAAAGGGAGCGTTCGAGGCCTTGTGTAGCCAGACGACGAACCTGTCTCAACAACTCGAGACTTAGGTGCTGTACTGCTTTTACCACGACCACCTGATGCTCCACCACCACTACCATCATTACCAGCTGACAATGACCGGCCACGGCCATGACCTCTTCCACTAGACTTCCTCATTCTTTGCAAAACGTAACCAAAGTAACGCTATTTGTTACTGTAAAACAACTTATAAGGTGAACTCAAACTTCTGTAGGATTTATATATACCTTTATAGGTGCCTGACACTGAAAGGAAATTCAGGCCCAATGTTACACACTAGGTTTTCTGTGCCCCAATAATTTGAGACAGATGGCACACACAGGACCAGCACTCAAGCAGAAATGCCAATCTTAATCTCCCACTAATTATTTTTTTTTTTAAAGGGAGAATGTACCCAAAAAAAAAAAAAGAAATGGCCAAGTATTACACAGTGGTTTTTGGTGCCACACAATGAGAGACAGATGCCACCCACAGCAATGGCACGGAGGCAGACTTGCCAATATTTATCTCCCACTATTTTTTTTGTTTGAAAAGGGAGAATTTAGCAAAAAAAAAAAAAGGGCCAAGTATTACACAGTGGCTTTCGGTGGCACACAATGAGAGACAGATGCCACACACAGGACTGGCACAGAGGCAGAGTTGCCAATATTTATCTCCCACTAATTATTTTTTTTTTGAAAAGGGAGAATGTACCCCCCCCAAAAAAAATGGCCAAGTATTACACAGTGGTTTTTGGTGCCACACAATGAGAGACAGATGCCACCCACAGCAATGGCACGGAGGCAGACTTGCCAATATTTATCTCCCACTAATTTTTTTTTTTTGAAAAGGGAGAATTTAGGGAAAAAAAAAATGGCCAAGTATCACACAGTGGTTTTCGGTGCCACACAATGAGAGACAGATGCCACCCACAGCAATGGCACAGAGGCAGACTTGCCAATATTTATCTCCCACTAATTTTTTTTTTTTGAAAAGGGAGAATTTAGGGGAAAAAAAAAATGGCCAAGTATCACACAGTGGTTTTCGGTGCCACACAATGAGAGACAGATGCCACCCACAGCAATGGCACGGAGGCAGACTTGCCAATATTTATCTCCCACTAATTTTTTTTTTTGAAAAGGGAGAATTTAGCAAAAAAAAAAAAGGGCAAGTATCACACAGTGGTTTTCGGTGGCACACAATGAGAGACAGATGCCACACACAGCAATGGCACGGAGGCAGACTTGCCAATATTTATCTCCCACTAATTTTTTTTTTTTGAAAAGGGAGAATGTACCCAACAAAAAAAAAAAAAATGGGCAAGTATCACACAGTGGTTTTCGGTGGCACACAATGAGAGACAGATGCCACACACAGCAGTGGCACGGAGGCAGACTTGCCAATATTTATCTCCCACTAATTATTATTTTTTTAAAAGGGAGAATGTACCAAAAAAAAATAAAAAATGGGCAAGTATTACACAGTGGTTTTCGGTGCCACACAATGAGAGACAGATGCCACCCACAGCAAGGCACGGAGGCAGACTTGCCAATATTTATCTCCCACTAATTTTTTTTTTTGAAAAGGGAGAATTTAGCAAAAAAAAAAAAATGGGCAAGTGTTATGACCCCAATGGCGAGGGTCTCAGAGGAACGTGGAAGTCTGCAGAATACAAAAATCCAGCTCATAGGGCAGTGGTAACTGGGTTGACCATATATCTACTCCTAACGCCAACACTAGAAGTAGCCGGGGATCATTCCTACGTTGATTCTAGATGACACGCGCCAGCCGGAGAATCTAGCTACCCCTAGTAGAGGAAAACAAAGACCTTTCTTGCCTCCAGAGAAGGGGACCCCAAAGCTGGATAGAAGCCCCCCACAAATAATAACGGTGAGGTAAGAGGAAATGACAAACACAGAAATGAACCAGGTTTAGCACAGAGAGGCCCGCTTACTGATAGCAGAATAAAGAAAGGTAACTTATATGGTCAACAAAAACCCTATCAAAATCCACACTGGAAATTCAAGAACCCCCGAACCGTCTAACGGTCCGGGGGGAGAACACCAGCCCCCTAGAGCTTCCAGCAAAGGTCAGGATATAGATTTGGAACAAGCTGGACAAAAATACAAAACCAAAACAAATAGCAAAAAGCAAAAGGCAGACTTAGCTGATAAAACTGGAACCAGGATCAGTAGACAAGAGCACAGAAGACTAGCTCTGATAACTACGTTGCCAGGCATTGAACTGAAGGTCCAGGGAGCTTATATAGCAACACCCCTAACTAACGACCCAGGTGCGGATAAAAGGAATGACAGAAAAACCAGAGTCAAAAAAAACTAGTAACCACTAGAGGGAGCAAAAAGCAAATTCACAACAGTACCCCCCCCTTAGTGAGGGGTCACCGAACCCTCACCACGACCACCAGGGCGATCAGGATGAGCGGCATGAAAGGCACGAACTAAATCGGCCGCATGAACATCAGAGGCGACCACCCAGGAATTATCCTCCTGACCATAGCCCTTCCACTTGACCAGGTACTGAAGCCTCCGCCTGGAGAGGCGAGAATCCAAGATCTTCTCCACCACGTACTCCAACTCGCCCTCAACCAACACCGGAGCAGGAGGCTCAGCAGAAGGAACTACAGGCACAATGTACCGCCGCAACAAGGACCTATGAAATACATTGTGAATAGCAAACGACACAGGAAGATCCAGACGAAAAGATACAGGATTAAGGATTTCCAATATCTTGTAAGGCCCAATAAAACGAGGTTTAAATTTGGGAGAGGAGACCTTCATAGGAACAAAGCGGGAAGAAAGCCATACCAAATCCCCAACGCGTAGTCGGGGACCCACACCGCGGCGGCGGTTGGCAAAGCGCTGAGCCCTCTCCTGTGACAACTTCAAGTTGTCCACCACATGATTCCAGATCCGCTGCAACCTATCCACCACAGAATCCACCCCAGGACAGTCAGAAGGCTCCACATGACCCGAAGAAAAGCGAGGATGGAAACCAGAGTTGCAGAAAAAAGGCGAAACCAAGGTGGCGGAACTAGCCCGATTGTTAAGGGCAAACTCAGCCAACGGCAAGAATGTCACCCAATCGTCCTGATCAGCAGAGACAAAACACCTCAAATAAGCCTCCAAAGTCTGATTGGTTCGCTCCGTCTGTCCATTAGTCTGAGGATGGAAAGCAGACGAAAACGACAAATCAATGCCCATCCTACTACAAAAGGATCGCCAGAACCTGGAAACGAACTGGGATCCTCTGTCTGACACAATATTCTCAGGGATGCCGTGCAAACGAACCACGTTCTGGAAAAACACAGGAACCAGATCGGAAGAGGAAGGCAGCTTAGGCAAAGGAACCAAATGGACCATCTTGGAGAAGCGATCACATATCACCCAGATAACGGACATGCCCTGAGATAGCGGAAGATCAGAAATGAAATCCATGGAGATATGTGTCCAAGGTCTCTTCGGGACAGGCAAGGGCAAGAGCAAACCGCTGGCACGAGAACAGCAAGGCTTAGCTCGAGCACAAGTCCCACAGGACTGCACAAATGACCGCACATCCCTTGACAAGGAAGGCCACCAAAAGGACCTGGCCACCAGATCTCTGGTGCCAAAAATTCCCGGGTGACCTGCCAACACCGAGGAATGAACCTCGGAAATGACTCTGCTGGTCCACTTATCCGGGACAAACAGTCTGTCAGGTGGACAAGACTCAGGCCTATCAGCCTGAAATCTCTGCAACACACGTCGCAGATCCGGAGAAATAGCTGACAAGATAACTCCATCTTTAAGAATACCAACAGGATCAGCGACTTCAGGAGCATCAGGCACAAAGCTCCTAGAAAGAGCATCGGCCTTCACATTCTTTGAACCTGGTAAATACGAGACAACAAAATCAAAGCGGGAGAAAAACAATGACCAGCGGGCCTGTCTCGGATTAAGGCGTTTAGCAGACTCGAGATACATCAGATTTTTGTGATCAGTCAAGACCACCACACGATGCTTAGCACCCTCGAGCCAATGACGCCACTCCTCAAATGCCCATTTCATGGCCAACAACTCCCGATTGCCCACATCATAATTTCGCTCGGCAGGCGAAAACTTCCTAGAGAAAAAGGCACAAGGTTTCATAACAGAGCAACCAGGGCCTCTCTGCGACAAAACGGCCCCTGCTCCAATCTCTGAAGCATCCACCTCAACCTGAAAGGGAAGTGAGACATCGGGCTGGCACAAAACAGGCGCCGAAGTAAACCGGCGTTTCAACTCCTGGAAAGCCTCCACGGCAGCAGGAGCCCAGTTAGCTACATCGGAGCCCTTCTTGGTCATATCCGTCAAAGGTTTCACAATGCTAGAAAAATTAGCGATAAAACGACGGTAGAAGTTAGCGAAACCCAAGAACTTCTGAAGACTCTTAACTGACGAGGGCTGAGTCCAATCAAGAATAGCTCGGACCTTGACTGGGTCCATCTCCACAGCAGAAGGGGAAAAAATGAACCCCAAAAAGGGAACCTTCTGTACACCAAAGAGACACTTTGAGCCCTTGACAAACAAAGAATTTTCACGCAAAATTTTAAAGACCAACCTGACCTGCTCCACATGCGAATCCCAATTATCAGAAAAAAACAAAATATCATCCAGATAAACAATCAAAAATTTATCCAGATACTTCCGGAAAATGTCATGCATAAAGGACTGAAAAACTGAAGGCGCATTGGAGAGCCCAAAAGGCATCACCAAGTACTCAAAATGACCTTCGGGCGTATTGAATGCGGTTTTCCATTCATCACCTTGCTTAATGCGCACAAGGTTGTACGCACCACGAAGGTCTATCTTGGTGAACCACTTGGCACCTTTAATCCGGGCAAACAAGTCAGACAACAGCGGTAAAGGATACTGAAATTTGACAGTGATCTTATTTAAAAGCCGATAATCAATACAAGGCCTCAAAGATCCGTCCTTTTTTGCCACAAAAAAGAATCCCGCACCAAGAGGGGAAGAAGACGGACGAATATGTCCTTTCTCCAGAGACTCCTTGATATATGAACGCATAGCGGTATGTTCAGGTACCGACAGATTAAACAGTCTTCCCTTAGGAAATTTACTGCCTGGGATCAAATCTATAGCACAGTCACAGTCCCTATGAGGAGGCAGTGCACTGGACTCAGACTCACTGAAGACATCCTGATAATCAGACAAATACTCCGGAACTTCCGAAGGCGTAGAAGAAGCAATAGACACAGGCAGGGAATCCCCATGAATACCACGACAGCCCCAACTAGAGATTGACATAGCCTTCCAGTCCAGGACTGGATTATGGGTCTGTAACCATGGCAGCCCTAAAACAACCAAATCATGCATTTTATGTAAAACCAGGAAACGTATCACCTCGCGGTGTTCAGGAGTCATGCACATGGTAACCTGTGTCCAATACTGCGGTTTATTTGCTGCCAATGGCGTAGCATCAATACCCCTAAGAGGAATAGGATTTTCTAATGGTTCAAGAGTAAAACCACAGCGCTTAGCAAATGACAGATCCATAAGACTCAGGGCAGCACCTGAATCAACAAACGCCATGACAGGATAAGACGACAGTGAGCAAATCAAAGTTACAGACAGAATAAATTTAGGTTGCAAATTACCAACGGTGACAGGACTAACAACCTTAGCTATACGTTTAGAGCATGCTGAGATAACATGTGTAGAATCACCACAGTAGTAGCACAAGCCATTCTGGCGTCTATGAATTTTCCGCTCATTTCTAGTCAGGATTCTATCACATTGCATTAAATCAGGTGTCTGTTCAGACAACACCATGAGGGAATTTGCGGTTTTTCTATCACATTGCACCGAATTAGGTGTCTGTTCAGACAACACCATGAGGGAATTTGCGGTTTTGCGCTCCCGCAACCGCCGGTCAATTTGAATAGCCAGTGCCATAGTATCATTCAGACCTGTGGGAATGGGAAAACCCACCATAACATTCTTAATGGCTTCAGAAAGGCCATTTCTAAAATTAGCGGCCAGTGCACACTCGTTCCAATGTGTCAGCACGGACCATTTCCGAAATTTTTGGCAATACACTTCAGCCTCGTCCTGCCCCTGAGACATAGCCAGCAAGGCCTTTTCTGCCTGAATCTCAAGATTGGGTTCCTCATAAAGTAAACCGAGCGCCAGAAAAAACGCATCAATATCAGCCAATGCCGGATCTCCTGGCGCCAGCGAAAAAGCCCAATCCTGAGGGTCGCCCCGTAAGAACGAAATAACAATTTTTACTTGCTGAGCAGAGTCTCCAGATGAACAGGGTCTCAGGGACAAAAACAATTTACAATTATTCCTGAAATTCCTAAACTTAAACCTGTCTCCGGAAAACAGTTCAGGAATCGGTATTTTAGGTTCTGACCTAGGATTTCTGATAACATAGTCTTGTATGCCCTGCACACGAGTAGCCAGCTGGTCCACACTTGTAATCAAGGTCTGGACATTCATGTCTGCAGCAAGCATAGCCACTCTGAGGTAAAGGGGAAGAAGGAAAAAAAAAAAAAAAACTCAGAATCTTCTTTCTTATAATCCCTCTTCTGCAATGCATTAAACATTTAATACTGGCCTGGCAAACTGTTATGACCCCAATGGCGAGGGTCTCAGAGGAACGTGGAAGTCTGCAGAATACAAAAATCCAGCTCATAGGGCAGTGGTAACTGGGTTGACCATATATCTACTCCTAACGCCAACACTAGAAGTAGCCGGGGATCATTCCTACGTTGATTCTAGATGACACGCGCCAGCCGGAGAATCTAGCTACCCCTAGTAGAGGAAAACAAAGACCTTTCTTGCCTCCAGAGAAGGGGACCCCAAAGCTGGATAGAAGCCCCCCACAAATAATAACGGTGAGGTAAGAGGAAATGACAAACACAGAAATGAACCAGGTTTAGCACAGAGAGGCCCGCTTACTGATAGCAGAATAAAGAAAGGTAACTTATATGGTCAACAAAAACCCTATCAAAATCCACACTGGAAATTCAAGAACCCCCGAACCGTCTAACGGTCCGGGGGGAGAACACCAGCCCCCTAGAGCTTCCAGCAAAGGTCAGGATATAGATTTGGAACAAGCTGGACAAAAATACAAAACCAAAACAAATAGCAAAAAGCAAAAGGCAGACTTAGCTGATAAAACTGGAACCAGGATCAGTAGACAAGAGCACAGAAGACTAGCTCTGATAACTACGTTGCCAGGCATTGAACTGAAGGTCCAGGGAGCTTATATAGCAACACCCCTAACTAACGACCCAGGTGCGGATAAAAGGAATGACAGAAAAACCAGAGTCAAAAAAAACTAGTAACCACTAGAGGGAGCAAAAAGCAAATTCACAACAGGCAAGTATCACACAGTGGTTTTCCGTGGCACACAATGAGAGACAGATGCCACACACAGCAATGGCATGGAGGCAGACTTGCCAATATTTATCTCCCTGCAGTTATCTCAGAAAAGTATGGCAGGCAGCTAGAAAAAGGACTGCTGCACACAAAAGTGTGGACAAACACACAAGATAGCTGTGCAGAAAGGAAGGAAAAACAGGATTTGTGCTTTGAAAAAAGCAGTTGGTTTGCAAAGCGTCGTACACACACAGCAACGCAGCTATCAGGGTCAGGGAGCCTTCTAGGGCAGCCCAATGAGCGACAGCGCTGAGGAAAAAAAATGTAGCTTCTACTGTCCCTGCAAACAAAAGGTGGTGTTGGACAGTGGAAATCGCTACAGCACAAGCGGTTTGTAGCTTTATGTACCCTGCCTATCACTATCCCTGCTTCTGAAGAAGCGACAGCAACCTCTCCCTACACTCAGATCAGCAGCAGTAAGATGGCGGTCGGCGGAACGCCCCTTTATAGCCCCTGTGATGCCGCAGAAAGCAAGCCAATCACTGCAATGCCCTTCTCTAAGATGGTGGGGACTGAGATCTATGTCATCACGCTGCCCACACTCTGCGTCCACCTTCATTGGCTGAGAAATGGCGCTTTTAGCGTCATCGAAACGCGACTTTGGCGCGAAAGTCGCGTACCGCATGGCCGACCCCACACAGGGATCGGCTCGGTTTCATGAGACGCCGACTTTGCCAAAAGTTGGCGACTTATGAAAATGAACGATCCGTTTCGCTCAACCCTACTAAACACCTGTTGTTCAAGGTGCAGGAATTCCACTATATCACGTTACAAGAGTCAGACAGAGCCTACAGACAAGTGAGGATTCATGCTGCATGTCCTATCCAGACGGAGGTCTGAAGAATCAGTGAAAAGACACAGAGGACCATCCATTGACGGTTGCATCAATCCAGGAGAGGAAAAGATATTCCATAAGGTGAGAAAATGGATTTTATACAAGATTAGATGGTGGCCCGATTCTAACGCATTGGGTATTCTAGAATATGCATGTCCATGTAGTATATTGCACAACCCACGTAGTATACTGCCCAGCCACGTAGTATATTGCACAGCCACGTAGAATATTGCACAGCCACGTAGTATGTTGTCTAGCCACGTAGTATATTGCCCAGCCACGTAGTATACAGCACAGCCCACGTAGTATATAGCCCAGCCACGTAGTATATTGCACAGCCCACGTAGTATATTGCCCAGTGACGTAATATATTGGCCAGTGACATAGTATATTGCCCAACCACGTAGTATATTGCACAGCCCACATAGTATATTGCCCAGCCATGTAGTATATTGCCCAGCCACGTAGTATATTGCCCAGCCACATAGTATACAGCACAGCCCATGTAGTATATTGCCCAGCCACGTAGTATATTGCCCAGTCACGTAGTATATTGCCCAGCCACGTAGTATATTGCCCAGCCACGTAGTATATTGCCCAGCCTTGTAGTATGTTGCCCAGCCACGTACGTAGCACATTGCCCAGCCACGTAGTATATTGCCCAGGAATGGAGTATACAGCACAGAGCCACGTAGTATACAGAGTTAAAATAAAAAATAAACATATACTCACCCTCCGAAGGCCCGTTGAAGTGCTGGCCTTGTGCGTGGTGCAGGTTCCAGTCCCAGGGTGTGATGACGTCGCGGTCCCATGACCGTGACGTCATGGCAGGTCCTTCTCGCGCAGGACCTGTGATGACGTCGCGGTCACATGACCGTGACGACCGCAGGCGGCAGCTTCCGGTCACAGGATGGTATGCCAGAAGGACCTTCCATGACGTCACGGTCATGTGACCGCGACGTGATCACAGGCCCTGCGAGAAGGACCTTCCATGACATCACGGTCATGTGACAGCGATGTCATGGAAGGTCCTTCTCACAGGTCCTGTAATCACGTCGCGGTCACATGACCGTGACGTCATGGAAGGTCCCTCTGGCAGACCATCCTTGGGCCTGGATTGTTCCGCTTACATGGACCGGCCGTACACCTCGTACACATAGATCCGCTCCGTACACCTCGTACACACATGACTCCGCTCCACACACCTCGTACACATGCGGCTCTGCTCCATCTACACTGTAAACCCCTCCTGACCCTGGCCACACATAAACTTCCCCTCATCCAGCACCATGAGAACCAGTACAGACTCAAACTAAAATAGGCTTTATTGGCAGGAACAAAATACATTTGGTGTTGCCAAAGCAAGGAAAATAGATGTAACAGGGGAGGGAATTGGGGATTATGGGAATGGGGTGTTGGGGGGCACAATTTGGGAAATAATAGTCCATGTGGGGGTTTTAAGTTCCTCTCAGCTTATTACATATGGTGACGCATCGGGCGGCCATCTCCATTGTTGATTCCTCTTCCCCCAGTAGGATGCAGAGTTTCCTCTCATTGTCCATGGATGGGAAGTCCCGATTGTGAATGGAAAGTCTCTGGAAATGGGAGGCCCTCACTGCTGAGAATGTGTTGCAGGGAAGCAGGAAGTTCGCCTCATCCTCCAGTGCCCCCTGCTGGCACAGTCTGTTCTCCCGTGGCTTATACAGTTATATGAAAAAGTTTGGGCACCCCTATTAATTTTAAGCTTAATGTTTCATAAACATTGTTTTTTTTGCAACAGCTATTTCAGTTTCATATATCTAATAACTGTTGGACACAGTAATGTTTCTGCCTTGAAATAAGGTTTATTGTACTAACAGAAAATGTGCAGTCTGCATTCAAACAAAATTTGACAGGTGCATAAGTATGGGCACCTCACCAGAAAAGGACAGCCCTCTTCAAATGATCCCACAGATGTTCAATGATATTCAGGTCTGGGGACTGGGATGGCCATTCCAGAACAGTGTAATTGTTCCTCTGCATGAATGCCTAAGTAGATTTGGAGCGGTGTTAAGGATCATTGTCTTGCTAAGGCTGGTTTCACACTTGCGTTTTGATCTGCAGCGTTTTAGCACTAAAAAACGCATGCGTTTTTTTTCTATACTTAACATTAAAAAAGCATGCGTTTTTTAGCGTGCGTTTTGATGCGTTTTCGGCAACGCATGTGTTTTTTGACGCGGCATACTGACCTTGAGAAAGACGCTTGCTGCGTTGATACGCGTGGGTCTTTGTATCCACACAGCCTCCCTGATTGGATAGACTGCACATCACAGGGTTGCAGGGCATTTCACCCCGAAAAATTGGGTAAGAGCCCCTTCTCTACTGAAGGGTTGGAGCGGGCATAGAGCATTGAGGCATTTTTTTGCCTTTACATTTCCATTATCTAGGACTTTGGTCCCGAGTGCCCTCCCCACTCCCTTCCCTACAAGGATTTTTAGGTAGGAGATTAGGTTTTGGTGGCTCTATTACACCAGCCAATCACACTGGTACACAGGGTGATTGGAAATGCAACCTTTGTATATGGATTGGTACTTGTGATTTGTTTATGTGCACTGGTATTACATCAAATATTAGGCTGTTGTGTGATCTTCAATCATTTTGTGACATTTGTCAATTATTGATATGGACCCAGTACCCAACTATTATGGTGTGGGTTTTTAAATGTTTTTAAAATTGTTTTGTGTGGATTGTTTCTAAATAAAGATTGTTTACATTTTTCTTAATATTGTGTGGTGATCCCTATTTTTGTGCATACACGTTTTCTTGTGTTGTATACTGTCTAGAGTATGAATATGGTGATCCCCTTTATATAATTTCAAATGGATGGTGCCCGCTCATCCACATTCTGTTGTTGACGCGTGCGTTTAGTTGCAGAAATGCAACATGTAGTCATTTCTAGCAGCTTTTTTTTGCCGCAAAAAACCGCATGGGTTTATTCACTGCAAAAAAATGTATTGCTGTCTATGTAAACGCATGCGTGTTTAAGCACATGCATTTGTTTGCGTTAAAAACGCATGCATTTTTAGAGAAAAAAAACAAGAAAACACAAAAAAATAAGAAAACCCTAACCCTAAGGATCCTAACCCTAACCCTAAGGTTAGGATCCCTAGTAACCTGTTATGATCCGGTGACTTTGGAGCCACATGAAACTTTCTCTGGAGTAGGTGGAAACTGTACTGACCGCAAACCCTGAACTAACACCGCAACTAGAAGTAGCCGTGGGGTGTGCTGCTGTGAATTCTGCTTTTGGGCTCCCTCCGGTGGTTGTAGGTGGTAATGCAGTTGTCCCTGGGTTGCAGTCCTGGTCAGGTGTATCTGCTGATTGCAGATCTGACTGGGGTATTTAGGCGTGCAGGATTCATTAGTCCTTGCCAGTTGTCCATTGTTTTGGGAGGTGTTGTCCTTGCTTGGTTCCTTCTGCCTTGCTGCCAAATCTTCAAAGATAAGTGTCTGGTTTTGTTTTTGTGGCACACATGCTGTGTGCTTAATAATTCAGTGCTATTCATTGTTTTTTGTCCAGCTTAGATTGTGTCAGTACTTTCTCAGTCTTGTTGGATTCTCAGGAGTTGCAGATATACATTCCATGTCTTTAGTTAGATTGTGGAACTTTTTGTATTATCTGCTGTGGATATTTTTGAAGGGTTTTAATACTGACCGCTTAGTATTCTGTCCTATCTTTCCCTATTTAGCTAGAGTGGCCTCTTTTGCTGAATTCTGTTTTCTGCCTGCGTGTGTCTTTCCTCTCCTACTCACAGTCAATATTCGTGGGGGGCTGCCTATCCTTTGGGGTTCTGCTCTGAGGCAAGTTAGTATTCCTATTTCCATCTGTAGGGGTATTTAGTCCTCCGGCTGTGTCGAGGTGTCTAGGGTTTGTTAGGCACACCCCACGGCTACTTCTAGTTGTGGTGTTAGTTCAGGGTTTGTGGTCAGTACAGTTTCCACCTACTCCAGAGAAAGTTTCATGCGGCTCCAAAGTCACCAGATCATAACAGTGTGCCTAACAAACCCTAGACACCTTGACACAGCCGGAGGACTAAATTCCCCTATAGATAGAAATAGGAATACTACCTTTCCTCAGAGCAGAACCCCAAAGGATAGGCAGCCCCCCACAAATATTGACTGTGAGTAGGAGAGGAAAGACACACGCAGGCAGAAAACAGAATTCAGCAAAAGAGGCCACTCTAGCTAAATAGGGAAAGATAGGACAGAATACTAAGCGGTCAGTATTAAAACCCTTCCAAAAATATCCACAGCAGATAATACAAAAAGTTCCACAATCTAACTAAAGACATGGAATGTATATCTGCAACTCCTGAGAATCCAACAAGACTGAGAAAATACTTACTGACACAATCTAAGCTGGACAAAAAACAATGAATAACACTGAATTATTAAGCACACAGCATGTGTGCCACAAAAGCAAAACCAGACACTTTGCTGATTTGGCAGCAAGGCAGAAGGAACCAAACAAGGACCAACACCTCCCAAAACCATGGACAACTGGCAAGGACTAATGAATCCTGCACGCCTAAATACCCCAGTCAGAACTGCAATCAGCAGATACACCTTACCAGGACTGCAACCCAGGGATAACTGCATTACCACCTACAACCACCGGAGGGAGCCCAAAAGCACAATTCACAACCCTAACCCTAGGGATCCTAACCCTAACCCTAGGGATTAGGGTTAGGATCCTAACCCTTAGGGTTAGGGTTAGGATCCCTAGGGTAACGGTTAGGGTTAGGATCCCTAGTAACCCTAGGAATCCTAACCCTAACCCTAAGCCTAACCCTAGGGATCCTAACCCTAACTCTTAGGGTTACGGTTAGGATTCTAACCCTTAGGGTTAGGGTTAGGATCCCTAGGGTTAGGGTTAGGGTTTGGATCCCTAGGGTTAGGGGTAGGGTTAGGGTTTGGATCCCTAGGGTTATGGTTAGGGTTAGGTTTAGGGTTAGGGGTAGGGTTTGGATCCCTAGGGTTATGGTTAGGGTTAGGGTTACGGGTAGGGTTAGGGTTTGGATCCCTTTATCACCTTGATGGTGGGGGGTGGCTTATCAGTGACCTGGTGACCAGGTCATTCTTCTAATAAAAAGCTACCCCTAACCCTAACCCTATGGATCCTAAACCTAACCCTAACCCTAGCTAATTCTATTAATAGTGGGTTTTCTAGTTGATTTTGATGATTGGCAGCTGTCACACACTTCTCAGCATGCGTTTCAAAGACGCAAACGCAGGAAAAACGCATGTAAACGCGGCAAAACGCCGCTTTTTTTTTCATGCAAAAACGAATGCGTCTAAAAATTGCAGCGTTTGCATGCGTTTACATGCGTTTTTTCACCACATGCGTTTTTTAAAAAAACGCTGCAGATCAAAACGCAAGTGTGAAACCAGCCTAAAACATCCATCCCCTGCGTAACTTCAACTTTGTCACTGATTCATGAACATTATTGTCAAGAATCTGCTGATACTGAGAGGAATCCATGCGTCCCTCAACTTTAACAAGATTCCCGGTGCCGGCATTGGCCACACAGCCCCAAAGCATGATGGAACCTCCACCAAATTTTACTGTGGGTAGCAAGTGTTTTTCTTGGAATGCTGTGTTTTTTTGCCACCATGCATAACGCCTTTTTGTAAGACCAAACAACTCAATCTTGGTTTCATCAGTCCACAGGACCTTCTTCCAAAAATAAATTGGCTTTTCCAAATGTGCTTTTCATACTTCAGCCGACTCTGTTTGTGGCTTGCTTGCAGAAACGGCTTATTTCGCATCACTCTCCCATACAGCTTCTCCTTGTGCAAAGTGCGTTGTATAGTTGACCGATGCACAGTGACACCATCTGCAGCAAGTTGATGCTGCAGCTCTCTGGAGGTGGTCTGAGGATTGTCCTTGACTGGTCTCACCATTCTTCTTCTCTGTCTTTCTGATGTTTTTCTTGGCCTGACACTTCTGGCCTTAACAAGAACTGTACCTGTGTTCTTCAATTTCCTTACTATGTTCCTCACAGTGGCAATTGACAGGTTAAACCTCTGAGACAGCTTTTTGTATCCTTCCCCTGGACAACTATGTTGAATAATCTTTGTTTTCAGATCATTTGACAGTTGTTTTGAGGAGCCCATGATGCCACTCTTCAGAGGAGATTCAAACAGAACAACTTGCAAGTAGCTTTTCTCATGATTGCATACACCTGACTATGAAGTTCAAAGCTCAATGAGATTAAAAAACCAAAAAAAGTGCTTTAGTAAGTCAGTAAAAAGTAGATAGGAGTATTTAAAACAAGTAAATGATAAGGGTGCCCATACTTATGCACCTGTCAAATTTTGATTGAATGCAGATTGCACATTTTCTGTTAGTACAATAGAGCCTCATTTCAAGGCAGAAACATTACTGTGTCCAACAGTTATTAGATATATGAAACTGAAATAGCTGTTGCAAAAAAAACAATTTTTATAAAACATTAAGCTTAAGATTAATAGGGGTGCCCAAACTTTTTCATATAACTGTATATCTGTCGGTGACACCGTTTCCACCTCTAGACTGTGGGCACTCAGTCTGTATAGGCTCAGGGTCTGCCTGTCTTTGGGGTGGTGTAACCTCTCCAGATATGGGGCCAGAGAATAGTCACTCCGCAGTGACCGGTAGATAGGGAGTCTCTGGGAGTTCTCTAGTTCACTCTGCCAACCCTCTATATATTGCATCTTCCAGCTCTCTGAGATCTTCTTTATTTCAGCTTTTGTCAGGTTGTGTTTCTGACTTTGGCGGGACTGGTGGAGCGCCCCACTAGGGCCGTGGGGTACTCGGTACTGGGTCCAGTACTTCATAGGGGGATGTCACGGTGGCGACCCGGTCCGTGGGCACCCATGTAAAAGGGAAAGGTCTTTAAAGGGATAAAGTTTATGTTCGTTACGCCACCTGTGGTATTCGGTCAGGGTGACCGACGCTGCTTTAAGGGGTGATGGTATGGCAGCTGGATGGTATATCTTCCCACAGGTGAAGTATATCCCCAGGGCTCCTGGTGTATAGATGGTGGTATGGTGAGAGATGCAGAGAAGAACGAGGACACAGGATTGCAGTCTCTTTACCTTGTTGACTGTTGGTTTCAGCAGCCACAGTCCAGGGAACTGGATCACAGGGCAAGTAGGGTCCGGCCGGTTCGGAGGCAAGTGCAGAGTCCCCTTATCCAGGTGGAGAATAGAAGCCTTCCTTTGCGCTGTAGTAGTGTAGTCCCTTACTGCTAAGCTTCACATAGGGTCCTCACAGATGTTATCTCTCTCCCTGTCCCCCGGATAGGATAGGACAAAACCCATATGACTGGTGACTTGAGCCTGTTTATAGGATCTCTTAGATGACCTGGCTCTGTGGGGTGTCACCATGCCTCCTGGGTGTGGGTGCAGACAGGTAATGTGCAATTAGCTGTCCTGCCAATCTCTGATGCAAGGCGTGGAGGTCCTCACAACCTCAGTGTTCCAGCTACCGGTGTTTCTGTACCTCAGAGGGAGGCAGCCTGCTCGGGGCTGGTCCCCTTCTGGTATCTCCTCCTGTACTTCCTCTCCTGCATGCTCACTGCAATCAGTTCTGCCTTCAAAATGTCTCTTTCTGGGAGCTGCAACTCTGTGGCATGCACAGCTCCGTGGACCCTCTGCCTTCCTCTGTTATGATCTGGTGGCCCAGGAGCAACATGAGACGTCCTCTGGAGAAGGTGGTACCTGTACTGACCGCAGGCCCTGAACTTAACACCACAACTAGAAGTAGCCGTGGAATGTACCTAAGTCTGCCTAGACATCTCGTCACAGCCAGAGGACTAAATAAGCCTAAAGATAGAAACGGAAGCCTAACTTGCCTCAGAGAAAATCCCCAAAGGATAGACAGCCCCCCACAAATATTGACTGTGAGAGGAGAGGAAAATAACAAACGCAGACTGAAATCAGAATTTAGCAAAGGAGGCCACTCTAACTAAAATAGAAAGGATAGGACAGAGTACTATGCGGTCAGTATAAAAATACTAGAAAATATCCACCACAGAAAATACAAAAATCTCCATAACTACTAAAGTCATGGAGGGTATATCTGCATCTCCAGAGATACCAGTTAGACTGAATAAATCCTTACACAGTCAGAGCTGGACAAAACAAACATGCAAAATGAACTGAGCAATCAAGCCCACAGCAAGTGGACTGCAAAAACAAGCCAGAACTTATCTTGGTAGATATGCACAGCAAAGCAGGAGAGACCAGGCAGGAATGTGGATCCTCCAGGAACAATGGACAACTGGCACTGACCAAAGGGCCAAGCAAGATTAAAATGGCGATTCAAGATTGCAAAAAGTCAACACACCTGCTGAAATGCTGTGCTCCAAAGGCAGCAGCGCTACCACTCATAACCACCGGAGGGAGCCCAAGAACGGAATTCACAACAGTACCCCCCCTTGAGGAGGGGTCACCGAACCCTCACCAGAACCCCCAGGATGATCAGGACGAGCCAAATGAAAGGCACGAACCAAATCGTCAGCATGAACATCAGAGGCAACAACCCAAGAATTATCCTCCTGGCCATAACCCTTCCATTTGACAAGATACTGAAGCTTCCTCCTCGAAAAACGAGAATCCAAAATCTTCTCAACCACATACTCCAACTCCCCATCAATCAAGACCGGGGCAGGAGGGTCAACAGAGGGAACAACGGGCACCACATATTTCCGCAACAAAGATCTATGGAAAACATTATGGATGGAAAAAGAGGCAGGAAGGGCCAAAGGAAAAGAGACTGGATTGATAATCTCAGAAATCCTATAAGGACCAATAAACTGAGGCTTAAACTTAGGAGAAGAAACTTTCATAGGAACATGACGGGAAGACAACCAGACCAGATCCCCAACCCGAAGCCGGGAACCAACACCCCGACGACGGTTAGCAAAACGTTGAGCCTTTTCCTGAGACAACACCAAATTGTCTACCACATGAGTCCAAATCTGCTGCAACCTGTCCACCACAGAATCCACACCAGGACAGTCAGAAGGCTCAACCTGCCCTGAAGGAAAACGAGGATGAAAACCAAAATTACAAAAGAAAGGCGAAACCAAGGTAGCAGAACTAGCCCGATTATTAAGGGCAAACTCGGCCAATGGCAAGAAAGCCACCCAATCATCCTGATCCGCCGACACAAAGCATCTCAAATAGGTTTCCAAGGTCTGATTAGTTCGCTCGGTTTGGCCATTTGTCTGAGGATGGAATGTGGAAGAAAAAGACAAATCAATGCCCAGCTTAGCACAAAAGGCCCGCCAAAACCTAGAAACAAACTAGGAACCTCTATCGGAGACAATATTCTCCGGAATGCCATGCAAACGAACCACATGCTGAAAAAACATCGGAACCAAATCAGAAGATGAAGGCAATTTAGGCAAAGGTACCAAATGAACCATCTTAGAAAACCGGTCACAAATCACCCAGATAACAGACATCCTCTGGGAAACTGGAAGATCCGAAATAAAATCCATGGAAATATGCGTCCAAGGCCTCTCAGGGACCGGCAAAGGTAAAAGCAACCCACTAGCGCGGGAACAGCAAGGCTTGGCCCGTGCACAAGTCCCACAGGACTGCACAAAAGAATGCACATCCCGTGACAAAGAAGGCCACCAGAAGGACTTACCAACCAAATCTCTGGTACCAAAAATCCCAGGATGGCCAGCCAACACAGAACAATGAACCTCAGAGATCACTTTCTTAGTCCATCTATCAGGAACAAACAGTTTACCCACAGGACAGCGATCAGGTTTATCAACCTGAAACTCCTGAAGAACCCATCATAAATCAGGGGAGATGGCAGAAAGAATCACCCCTTCCTTCAGAATGCCGACCGGCTCAAGGACCCCCGGAGAATCAGGCAAAAAGCTTCTAGAGAGGGCATCAGCCTTAACATTCTTAGAACCAGGAAGATACGAGACCACAAAATCAAAACGGGAGAAAAACAGGGACCATCGAGCCTGTCTAGGATTCAGCCGCTTGGCAGACTCAAGATAAATCAGATTCTTATGATTGGTCAAGACCACAATACGGTGTTTGGCCCCCTCAAGCCAATGTCGCCACTCCTCAAATGCCCACTTCATAGCCAACAACTCCCGATTGCCGACATCATAATTACGTTCCGCAGGCGAAAACTTTCTAGAAAAGAAGGCACACGGTTTCATCAAGAAACCATCAGACTTCCTCTGAGACAAAACAGCCCCTGCCCCAATCTCAGAAGCGTCAACCTCAACCTGAAAAGGGAGAGAAACATCCGGCTGATGCAACACAGGGGCAGAAGTAAATCGGCGTTTAAGCTCCTGAAAGGCAGAAACAGCCGCAGAGGACCAATTCTCCACATCAGCGCCCTTCTTCGTCAAATCGTCAGGGGTTTAACCACACTGGAGAAGTTGGCAATGAAACGGCGATAAAAGTTAGCAAAGCCCAAAAATTTCTGAAGGCTCTTCAAGGATGTGGGCTAATTCCAGTCATGAATAGCCTGAACCTTAACCGGATCCATTTCTATAGATGAAGGAGAAAAAATGAAGCCCAAAAAAGAGACCTTCTGCACTCCAAAGAGGCACTTAGACCCTTTCACAAGCAAAGCATTATCACGAAGGATCTGAAATACCATCCTGACCTGTTTCACATGAGACTCCCAATCATCGGAAAAAATCAAAATATCATCCAAATATACAATCATGAATTTATCAAGATAATTCCGAAAGATATTATGCATGAAGGACTGAAACACGGATGGAGCATTAGAGAGCCCAAACGGCATCACAAGGTATTCAAAATGGCCCTCGGGCGTATTAAACGCAGTTTTCCATTCATCACCATGCTTGATACGAACAAGATTATATGCCCCTCGAAGGTCAATCTTAGTAAACCAACTAGCCCCCTTAATCCTAGCAAACAAATCAGAAAGCAAAGGCAAAGGGTATTGGAATTTGACCGTGATCTTGTTCAAGAGGCGATAATCAATACAGGGTCTCAAGGAGCTATCCTTCTTGGCAACAAAAAAAACCCCTGCTCCCAATGGTGACGAAGATGGCCGAATATGCCCCTTCTCCAAAGACTCCTTGACATAACTCTGCATGGTGGCATGTTCTGGCACAGACTGATTGAAAAGTCGGCCCTTAGGGAACTTACAGCCTGGAATCAAGTCAATAGCACAATCACAGTCCCTATGCGGTGGAAGGGAACTGGACTTGGGCTCATCGAATACATCCCGGAAATCAAACAAAAACTCAGGAATTTCTGAAGAGGGGGAAGAGGAAATTGATATCACAGGAACATTCCCATGAACCCCCTGACAACCCCAACTAGTCACTGACATAGATTTCCAATCCAACACCGGATTATGTGCTTGTAACCATGGAAAACCCAGCACAATAGCATCATGCAAACTGCAACACCAGAAAGCGACAATCCTTCTGATGTGCTGGCGCCATACACATGGTCAGCCGTGTCCAAAACTGAGGTTTATTTTTTGCCATCGGTGTAGCATCAATCCCCCTCAAAGGAATAGGATCCCGCAAAGGCTACAAGGGGAAACCACAACGCCTGGCAAATTCCAAGTCCATTAAGTTCGAAGCAGCACCTGAATCCACAAATGCCATGACAGAAAATGACGATAACGAGCAGATCAGGGTCACAGACAACAGAAATTTAGGCTGTACAGTACTGATGGTAACAGAACTAGCGACTCTCTTTGTGCGCTTAGGGCAATCAGAAATAACATGAGCAGAATCGCCGCAGTAAAAACACAACCTATTCTGACGTCTGAATCCTTGTCGTTCAGCTCTAGACAAAATCCTATCACATTGCATAGGCTCAGGACTCCGCTCAGAGGACAATGCCACAGTATGCACAACTCTGCGCTCGCGCAAACGTCGATCAATCTGAATGGCCAAAGACCTAGAATCACTCAAACCAGCAGGCGTGGGGAACCCCACCATAACATCTTTAATGGATTCAGAAAGACCCTTTCTGAAAATAGCCGCCAAGGCATCCTCGTTCCATTTAGTCAGCACAGACCACTTTCTAAATTTCTGGCAATATGATTCTGCTGCTTCTTGACGCTGACACAGGGCCAACAAGGTCTTCTCTGCATGATCCACAGAATTAGGTTAGTCATACAATAACCCTAGAGCCTGGAAAAAGGTATCTACATTAAGCAAGGCTGGATTCCCAGATTCCAGGGAGAATTCCCAGTCCTGAGGATCGCCACGCAGAAAGGAGATGACAATTTTAACTTGCTGGATGGGATCACCAGAGGAACGGGGTTTCAGAGCAAAAAACAATTTACAGTTATTTTTAAAGCTCAAAAATTTAGACCTGTCCCCAAAAAACAAATCAGGAGTTGGAATTCTAGGCTCTAAAACCGGAGTCTGAATGATATAATCCGAAATACCCTGTACTCTAGCAGCAAGTTGATCCACACGAGAAGCCAATCCCTGAACATCCATGCTAGCACCTAACTGCTGAGCCACCCAGAGTTTAAGAGGAAAGGAAAGACACAACAGACTGCAGAAAAAAAAATGGCTCAGTACTTTTCTTTCCTTCTTTTGAGATGCATTTAACTCATTGTGGGCCAGTTGTACTGTTATGATCTGGTGGCCCAGGAGCAACATGAGACGTCCTCTGGAGAAGGTGTTACCTGTACTGACCGCATGCCCTGAACGTAAGACCGCAACTAGAAGTAGCCGTGGAATGTACCTAAGTCTGCCTAGACATCTCGCCACAGCCGGAGGACTAAATAAGCCTAAAGATAGAAACGGAAGCCTAACTTGCCTCAGAGAAAATCCCCAAAGGATAGACAGCCCCCCACAAATATTGACTGTGAGAGGAGAGGAAAATAACAAACGCAGACTGAAATCAGAATTTAGCAAAGGAGGCCACTCTAACTAAAATAGAAAGGATAGGACAGAGTACTATGCGGTCAGTATAAAAATACTAGAAAATATCCACCACAGAAAATACAAAAATCTCCATAACTACTAAAGTCATGGAGGGTATATCTGCATCTCCAGAGATACCAGTTAGACTTAATAAATCCTTACACAGTCAGAGCTGGACAAAACAAACATGCAAAATGAACTGAGCAATCAAGCCCACAGCAAGTGGACTGCAAAAACAAGCCAGAACTTATCTTGGTAGATATGCACAGCAAAGCAGGAGAGACCAGGAAGGAATGTGGATCCTCCAGGAACAATGGACAACTGGCACTGACCAAAGGGCCAAGCAAGATTAAATAGCTGATTCAAGAGTGCAAAAAGTGAACACACCAGTTGAAATGCTGTGCTCCAAAGGCAGCAGCGCTACCACTCATAACCACCGGAGGGAGCCCAAGAACGGAATTCACAACATCCTCAGACTGATGTCTGGAGCTCTGTCAGGAACTAACTAACTTTCCCTCCAAAACTACCTTATATATGGGGAGTCACCTAGTAAATAGGATCAAAAGCTCCCCCTGGAGGCCTGGAGTATGAATGTGTTGCATGTTTGTGGTACCTGGTTACAGTTAAACCTTCTTGCCTCCAAACGTAATACCACTCTCCCCGTGAAGAAAGCGACATTACTGTGACGACCAGGACCCTGGGGCACCACACTGGCAGCTGGGGTTCGTGGCTTGCTCTGGGCTTTGGCTCAGTAGGGCTTTATGATGGTAGGAGCTGGGGTTGCTGCTCTGTATGTGCACCTGGTGTGATAGTGCCCTCTAGTTTATAGTTAGCCATAAGGGGAACTCTGCCCGACAGGCTCAGTTTGAGATGCTGTGATGTACTTGGAGGAGATATTTGCAGAACTCCAGGTGGAAGACTTCGGTTGGGCTGGAATCCCACTTTATGTGGCCTTTGTAAGTCGCTGGGCCTCAAGCCTCGCCACGCCACAGCAGTATAGGAGTGATGATGCTATCGAATATCTTAAGCCAAACTCTCTGTTAGGGCTGGCGGAACGCACCTGTCACGGCGTCCTCCTCCGGTACCACACAATCAACAGAGCAAGAGAAGTTTGAACAAGACCTTTATTTAGGCAAAAATACGAAAGGTCCATATACGATCCACCACACAAAGGATAAGATAGTCCTGAACATGAATGCAGTTCAGTAACAGGATAAAAGTCCAACAATCCAGCAGACAGAGGATAGCATAGTCCATATACTCTTCCTTCTCTCTGACATGCTGTCTTCACATCATGGTTCCACACAGGATCTGATCTGTGTCTCACTTCACTGATATTTACAAATCCCTCTCCTCTTTCACAGGTTAAGGGGGTGGGTCACAGGGGCTCATTCTTTCAACAAGCTAGTTCAATATGTCATTAGCATATTGGCAAACAACATTATTCACCGACCCTGTGGAGAGATAACAGTACAGGACTGTGGGGGCTGATATCAGATGGCAAATAACAGCAATTCATCAATTGGCAAATAACTCCTTTTACAAGAGAACACCATGAATAAGTAAAATAGAAATATACACAAGAATGATACCCACATAGCATATCACACCATCACAGCTCCGAATAATTATAAAGATAGTAATAAGGTGCTTTCGCAGCCCGGGGTCCACCGTGCAGAGATGGAACCTACTGCTAGGTAATGATGGCACTATATGGTGGTACAACGCCAGAACAAACATGGGTTCCCACACCCGGTATGAACTGACGCAAACTCTGTTGCTTCATAGAGACGGAGAGAAACAAAGGAAACGCTTGTCCCTGTTAGCAGTCACAGGATGCAGCAGATGGACGCTAGTGGGATCCCTGAAATTCACCCCCACTGGTGATTGATCTCGCTCTGAGCCTGAGGATTTTGAGCCTGCGCCTGAGGACGCCCTGAGTCAGATGCTAAGATCAAGAAAGAATTCCCACCCTACACTGACCAGTAGTGTTAATGTAGCTGAGAAGCCATTATTAGGCGCTGACTGCTTGCTCCACTCACCCTAATACCCAGACAACAACCAAAGGGATGGGGATCATTTAGGAGCATTCACCAGTATCAATATCTCAGTACACACATACATAGTCAAGTCTATACTAGCGCATGGCCTCACTTGGGCCTCACTACGCTCGAAAGCTGCAATGAGCTGAGGAGCCGAATGTGTCCTCGGGACCATAACCCTTCCAGTCCACCTTGCACCCAATGATAGCATTCACCTCATAATCGTCTGTGGATGAACCCGATGTCCCAGCAGGTGACTCAGAAAACCGGTGTCAGAATCAGACTGCACTCAGAAGTCATCCGAGTGCAGTCCTATAGGAATACCTGGGGTGGACCCGCAGATCCGCGATAACGAACCTCCCAAGGGTGAGCTGACCAGGTAGACCACCCCCTATACAGGGAGCATTAGGGGCAGACCCAAGGGAGAATATTGCCGCAGAAGCTGGAACCCAGAGACAGGCAGTGGGAGCGGAAAAGAAGCAGGACTGAGTAGAAAGAATATGGCTGACGCCCAGGACAAACTGGATATAGCGGACGCCCAAGGCGGACTGGGTATGGCGGAAACACAGAACGGGCTGGGTATGACGGAGGCACAGGACAGAGCAAGGTACGACGGATGCACAAGACTGAGCAAGGTACGACGGACCCACAAGACAGAGCAAGGTACGAAGGGACCTGGGTCAAATGAAGACAAATGACAATCAGGCAAGGAACAGAGGAAAGGGCGTACCTTAAATACATGGTGTGCAGGTGGACTTCCAGGTCAGGATCCTCCAAACCATAGAGAGGAGAAGCAGCGCTCCAGAATGACACAGAAGAAATGCGTGTGCGCAGAGGGAGATGGAGTGCGCACGCGCAGCCGACGGACACCAGGAAGCTACGGTGCATCAGGAGGAGAAGGGAGAACGCGCGCCTGCAAGAGGAGTGCGCCGGAGAGGGTAAGAATGCCGGCGAGAGGGGGGCGGAGCGGCGGCGCCGTGACAGTACCTCTCCCCTTACTCCCCCTCTTTCTAAGACCAGAAAGAAATCTGGCTAGTATACAAGGAGCCAGTATGTTTTCACGGGGTTCCCAAGACCTCTCTTCGGGACCAAAACCCTTCCAATCGACCAAAAAGAGAGTCTTACCTCTAGATTTCTTCATGGCAAGAATATCTTTAACCTCAAAGACATCCGGGTCAGAAACCGGTAAAGGAGTTTGAGCAGGAGAAGCATGGAACTGATTGAAAACCACAGGTTTGAGAAGAGAAACATGAAAAGAGTTAGGTAACTTGTAAGAAACATCGTTGATACGAGCCAAAACCTCGAAGGGACCTATGTACCGTGGACCTAATTTATACGAGGGAATTTTTAGACGAATGAACCTGGAAGACAACCAGACCCTATCCCCTGGCCGATATACCGGAGGATCCAGGCGTCTCTTATCGGCATGTCTCTTAATCCTGACTTGTGCCTGTTCAAGAGCGGTTTTGGTCTCCTTCCAGACCCTGGAGAACTCCTCAGACAGAAGGTCGGCCGCTGGCACACCCGAGACAGGGAGCACCAGCAGAGGAACTCCAGGATGTTGCCCATAGACGATGAAGAAGGGAGATTTGGAAGAAGAGTCATTGATATGGTTATTGTACGTAAATTCGGCCCACGGAAGCAAATCAGCCCAGTTTTTATGATGACTGTTGGAAAAATGACGGAGATAGCTCATCAGAATTTGGTTAGTACGCTCAGCTTGTCCGTTGGTCTGTGGATGGTAAGCGGAAGAGAAATCCAAAGCAACATTCATCAGCTTGCATAGGGCGCGCCAGAATCGAGAGGTGAACTGGACTCCTCTATCAGAGACTATGTGTAGAGGAAAACCGTGAATCCGGAAGATGTGAGCAATGAAGATTCTTGCCAACTCTGGAGCGGAAGGTAAACCAGGCAAGGGGACAAAATGAGCCATCTTGGAAAATCGATCCACGACCACGAAAATGACCGAATGTCCAGAAGAGCGAGGAAGATCAGTAATAAAATCCATGGCAATGTGTTGCCAGGGAGCCGAGGGTACCGGAAGTGGATGCAGGAGGCCGGGGGGTGGATGTCTAGGAACCTTGTTCATCGCACAAGAAGGACATGAGGCGACAAAACTTCAGACGTCCTGCAAAAGAGACGGCCACCAATAGTAGCGTGAGATTAGAGCAAGTGTCTTCTTGTACCCAAAATGACCTGCTAATTTGGAGGCATGACCCCAATGTAGAACTCGAGTCCTCTTGTTTGCCTGGACGAAGGTCTTACCTGGAAGTAAGGAAGACATGCTGATTGGAGCTACTGGAATGATCTTGCTGGGATCCATGATATGTGAAGGTTCTTCTTCTACATCGGATGCAAGAAAGGATCTGGACAAGGCATCAGCCTTGAGGTTTTTGTTGCCAGGACGGAAATGTAATTCAAAGTCAAAGCGGGCAAAGAATAGCGACCACCTGGCCTGTCGGGGATTTAGTCTTTGCGCAGAACAGATGTATTCCAGATTCTTGTGGTCGGTATAGATTTTAAAAGGGTGAACAGTTCCCTCCAGCAAATACCGCCACTCCTCCAGTGCCAACTTGATGGCCAATAGTTCTTTGTCGCCTATGGCATAATTTCTCTCCGAGACGGAGAAGATTTTGGAGAAGAAAGCACAAGTAGCCAGTTGACCGGAAGATGATCTCTGAGAAAGAACCGCGCCAGCACCTATGGCAGAAGCATCTACCTCAAGGATGAAAGGCTTGTTGATCTCAGGACGACGAAGTACAGGAATGGAAGCAAAGGCTTGCTTAAGAGACCAAAATGCTTCTTCTGCTTCTGAAGACCAGATGTGGGGATTGGATCCTTTGCGAGTCAAGGCAGAAACTGAGGAGGCCAGAGTAGAGAAATGTGGAATAAACTGCCGGTAGTAATTTGCGAACCCGAGGAAGCATTGAATTGCCTTTACCCCTTGAGGACGTGGCCAGATAAGAACAGCAGACACTTTATCTGGATCCATTCGTAAGCCAGAATCCGAGATGACATAGCCGAGGAACGGTAACGAGGATTGTTCAAAGACACACTTCTCGAGTTTGGCATAGAGACGATTCTGTCTAAGACGAGACAGAACTTGGCGGATATCTCTCCTGTGAGAAGCAAGATCCGAAGAAAACACAAGAATGTCTTCCAAATATACCACCACACAGGAGTAGAGAAGATCCCGGAAGACATCATTCACGAACTCCTGGAACACCGCAGGAGCATTACACAGGCCGAAAGGCATTACAAGATATTCATAGTGGCCATCTCGGGTGTTAAAGGTGCTTTTCCACTTGTCACCGGAACAAATACAGATAAGGTTGTAAGCTCCGCGAAGATCCAACTTTGTGAAAATTCGTGCTCCCCTTAGGTGATCGAACAGCTCAGGAATAAGAGGTAGAGGATACTTGTTTTTAATCGTGAGATTGTTGAGGCCTCCGTAATCTATACATGGACGTAGGGATCGATCCTTCTTCTTTACGAAGAAAAAGCCAACACCAGCAGGAGAGGAGGACTTGCGAATAAAGCCTTTAGCCAAATTCTCCTGGACATATTCAGTCATGGCCTGGGTCTCTGTTGGAGACAACGGATAGATACGACCCCGGGGTGGAGTGGAACCAGGAACAAGATCGATTGGGCAGTCGTACGGCCGATGTGGAGGCAGGATCTCTGCTTCTTTCTTGTCAAAGACATCCAAGAAAGACAAGTAAGAGGCAGGTAAATTGGCAGGCGCAGAACTTGGTTGGGGTGGTTTTCGTGGCTGAACAGGAAGCAGACAGTTACTTTGACAGAAGAGCCCCCAGAGCAGGATTTCACCTGACCACCAGTCAAGACAAGGCTCGTGAGTCCTCAACCAAGGGAGACCAAGCAGAATAGTATGGGACAAGGAGGGCAGCACATAGAAGATGATTTTCTCCCGATGCAGGATTCCAATTTGGAGTTCCAACTCTTCTGTAACCAAGGTAACGGACTCCCGCAGAGGTTGACCATCGACCGACGCAATCTGCCAAGGAGTCTCCAGGGATCTGACCGGAATCCGCAACCTCCTAACTGCCTCGAGTTGGATGAAATTCCCGGCCGCCCCGGAATCTATGTAAGCAAAATCAGAAAAACGCGTATTACCCAGATGCAATAGTACAGAAAGATCTCGAATACGCTCTTGGAAGCGTAAATCTATGCACGTTGCCAGGGATATTAGATCTTCCAAGGTAGCCGGAGTATCCCGACCCGCCAATTCGTCCTTAATTCGGGACGAGAGACCTCGTTAAAAGGCTCCCACCAATGCCTCGTTGTTCCATCCTAACTCAGAGGATAGAGTGTGAAACCGAATGGCGTATTGGCCCACAGACAAAGAACCCTGATGAAGGTTAAAAAGAGACTCGGTGGTAGAGGCCAAACAACCCGGTTCGTCGAATACTTTACGAAAAGTATCTAAAAAGACGGATAGTTGAGAGACAAGAAGGTAATTTCGCTCCCAGAGGGGGTTTACCCAGGCTAAGGCCTCTCCCTCTAAGTGGGAAATTACAAAGGCTACCTTTGCTCGATCAGTGGGAGGGAGCAACTCAAAATGGAGTTGGCACTGGTTCAGAAACCCCCTACAAAGTTTTGGATCCCCACTGTAACGAGGTGGTTTAGCCAGGCGAGGCGGTGGGTGAGGAACCGAGGACTGAGAGGAAACAGGAGCAGGAGACTGGAGGACACAAAGGCGGTCATCCACGGAAGCCATAAAATTTAAGATGTGAGTTTGGGTGTCACGCTGCTGAGCAAGCTCCTGTTGGAGACCTGCCAGCTGCGGTACGCTCCCAGGGTCAGAAACCTGCAGAGACGAGAGATGGGCCTCCATGGATTTTAGGAAGGTCATGATCCTAGACTGGTTCTCCCGGAGGAACAAAAGTTCCTTTTGGGTAGGAGACGGGGTACCAGCGGGGTCCATTGCCTGATTGTACTGTCAGAATCAGACTGCACTCAGAAGTCATCCGAGTGCAGTCCTATAGGAATACCTGGGGTGGACCCGCAGATCCGCGACAACGAACCTCCCAAGGGTGAGCTGACCAGGTAGACCACCCCCTATACAGGGAGCGTTAGGGGCAGACCCAAGGGAGAATATTGCCGCAGAAGCTGGAACCTAGAGACAGGTAGTGGGAGCGGAAAAGAAGCAGGACTGAGTAGAAAGAATATGGCGGATGCCCAGGACAAACTGGAAATAGCGGACGCCCAAGGCGGACTGGGTATGGTGGAAACACAGAACGGGCTGGCTATGACGGAGGCACAGGACAGAGCAAGGTACGACGGACACACAAGACTGAGCAAGGTACGACGGATGCACAAGACAGAGCAAGGTACGAAGGGACCTGGGTCAAATGAAGACAAATGACAATCAGGCAAGGAACAGAGGAAAGGGCATACCTTAAATACATGGTGTGCAGGAGGACTTCCGGGTCAGGATCCTCCAAACCATAGAGGAGAAGCAGCGCTCCAGAATGACACAGAAGAAGTGCGCGTGAGCAGAGGGAGATGGAGTGCGCACGCGCAGCCGACGGACACCAGGAAGCTACGGTGCATCAGGAGGAGAAGGGAGAATGTGCGCCTGCAAGAGGAGTGCGCCGGAGAGGGTAAGTATGCCGGCGAGCGGGGGGCGGGCTTTAGGAGGGACACATGAAAGGTATTGGTGATACCAAGGCATGAAGGAAGGGCCAGGTGATAGACTACAGGGTTGACCTGTTCCAGGACCTTGAAGGGACCTGTGTAATGAGGCGCAAACTTAGTGGACTCAACTCGCAGCCTGATGTTACGGGCGGATAGCCACACTAAGTCACCAGGAGCAAAAGTCGGAGCGGGCGCCGGTGTGCATCGGCGGAAACCCTCATTCTCTCCTTGGTGGCCCGGATGGCATCCTGTGTGTGGTCCCAAATGTCACGTGCCTCCACCGCCAAGTCTGCCACCCTAAAATCAGTGAATGACATGGGCATGGGCACAGGGACACGCAGATGCTGGCCGTAGTTAAGGAGGAATGGGGTCTGTCCAGTAGAGTCAGCTACGGCGTTGTTCAGTGCAAACTTCGCCCACGGTAGCAAGGATGCCCAGTCATCCTGCCTGGCCGAAACAAAATGTTGCAGCTATGTGACCAGGGTCTGGTTGGCCCATTCTACCAACCCGTTCGTCTCGGGATGGTAATCTGAAGAGAGATTCAGCTCAATGCTGAGTAGACGACAGAGCTCTCTCCAGAACCGAGATGCAAACTGGAGACCCCGGTCACTGCCAATTTTGTCAGGCGTACCGTGTAGGCGAAAAACATGCTTAATGAAATACACCGCCATGACCCATGCAGAAGGTAGCCGAGGAAGAGTCACCAAGTGCACCATTTTGGAAAAATCGTCTGTGACTACCCAGATAACTGTGCAGCTACGAGACTTGGGTAAGCCCACCACAAACTCCATCCCGACCATTTCCCAGGGCCTGTCCCCCACTGGCAGGGGGTAAAGTAGCCCAGCAGGCCGTTGCTGAGGAGACCGATTCTTGGCGCAGGAGACACGCGCCCGAATATAGTCTCCGACGTCACGGGCCATATGCGGCCACCAGTACGTCCTCGCCTGGAGCTCAGATGCCCTCTTGGTCCCAAAATGTCCACCCACCCTGGACGAGTGAGCCCAAGAGAGAACATCCAGTCGCAAATTAGGTGGAACAAAAGTCTTGCCTGGAGGCACAGACTCTAAGGAGACCTGGGCCACAGTTCTCAGGCTCTCTGAGGGGACAATTAGCCGAGGCTCCTCCTCCTCCACTGATGACACTACAGAATGGGAGAGAACATCGGCACGGATGTTCTTCTCCCCGGAAAGATAATGGAGGGTGAAGTGGAAGCGGGAAAAGAACAAGGACCATCTAGCCTGGCGAGAGTTTAGCAACTCCCTGTCCCCGATGGAATAATTCCTCTCTAAGGTCTTAGAGAAAAAGGAGCAAGCATGCTTCCAACCTTGAGCATCCTTTTGAAATAGGACTGCTCCAGCACCGACGGATGAGGCATCCACCTCCATTATAAAAGCAATACCACCTAAATCAATGGCACTTCCAAACTTAAATAGTATCCAACTAGAACAAGAAGTCTAAGCCATGAAGAAAAATCAATAAATTTTATTAATACAAATACATAAAATCCATACAAGTAAAAAGGAGCACATGTCCAATATTACTGTCTGACAGCGCCAAATCCCTTGTATAATTATCTAGTATAACCTATCAACAGCCTACAATGCATGTAATGCTGTAGCCATAGAGTCTATGCAGGTACAAAACAGATATCTGGGGGGTTCCCCTAAGATATTCAAAGGTCTGGTTCGGTACATATATACAATAGTATATTGAGGGCCATCACAGCTCCAAAATGCATAGACCAAAAGTCCTATATATAAATGACGTATTCCCTCAAATGAGACACACAGACATATGACAACTATAGCAAATATAAAGGTAGTAGGTAGGTAAATGGTATATGACGTTATCCAGGCAGTCTTGGTCCCCCAAGGATAAGGTCAGAACATAGTACTGCAGTGCGCAGGCGCCGGGCCTCTCTGACCTTTCCCGCTGTAACAGGCCAGATTAACCCCCCCCCCCCGCCCAGAATATACCCGGGGTTAAAGTGGCCTAGGCCAGATTATACCCTGGGTATATTCTGGCCTAGCCCAAACTATACCCCGGGTTATAAATTGGACTAGTCCAGTTTATACCCCTCTGGGCCAGAATATACCCCGGGGTGCAAATTGGGCTAGTCCAGATTATACCCCTCCAGGTCAGAATATACCCCAGCTGCTTTAAATCAGATTTTTTAGCCTTTTGAGAACCATTGAGTGATATAATCAATAACGGAGCCGCAGGCAGCAAACGGGGCCCCAGGCAGCGCACAGGGCCCCAGGCAGTGCACCGGGGCCACAGGAAGCGCACAGGCGCCCCATGCAGAGTACAGAGCCCCCGGCAGCACACAGGGGCTCCAGGAAGCGCATAAGGCCCCAGGCAGTGCACATAGCCCCAGGCAGCGCACAGGGCCCTAGGCAGCCCACAGGGGCCCCAGGCCGCCCACAGGGCCCCAGACAGGGAGCCAGGCAGCCCACAGGGCTCCAGGCAGCCCACAGGGCTCCAGGCAGCGGGCCAGGGCCTCAGGTAGCCCACAGGGGCCCTAGGCAGCCCACAGGGGCCCCACGCAGTGCACAGGGCCTCAGGCAGCACACAAGGTCCCAGGCAGCGCACGAGGCCCCAGGCAGCACATGGAGCTCCAGGCAGCACATGGGGCCCAAGTCAGAGCACAGGTCCCCATACAGCGCACAGGACCCCAGGAAGAGCACAGGACCCCAGGCAGCCCACAAGGGCCCCAGGCAGCCCACAGTGCCCCAGGTAGCGCACAGGGGCCCCAGGTAGCACACAGGGCCCCAGGCAGAACACAAGGCCCCAGGCAGCGCTCAGGGCCCTAGGCAGCGCTCAGGGCCCCAGGCAGTGCTCAGGGCCCCAGGCAGGGCATAGGGCGCCAGGCAGCGAAGCGCACGGGGTCCCAGGCAGCGCACAGGACCCCAGGCAGCCCACAGGGACCCCAGGCAGCCCATAGGACCCCAGGCAGCACACAGGACCCCAGGCAGCCCACAGGGGGGTCCCAGATAGCGCATGGGGGGGCAGAGACAGTGAGCAAGGGGGTAAGAGATAGCACGCAAGGGGGGGAAATAGACAGAGCATATGTCCCCTGGGCGCTGTCTGGGACCCCCTATGCGCTATCTGGGACCCACTGTACGCTGTTGTGAATTCTGCTTTTGGGCTCCCTCCGGTGGTTGTAGGTGGTAATGCAGTTGTCTCTGGATTGCAGCCCTGGTCAGGTGTATCCGCTGATTGCAGTTCTGACTGGGGTATTTAGGCGTGCAGGATTCATTAGTCATTGCCAGTTGTCCATTGTTTTTGGAGGTTATGTCCTTGCCTGGTTCCATCTGCCTTGCTGCCATATCTGCAAAGATAAGTGTCTGGCTTTGTGTTTTTTTGCACACATGCTGTGTGCTTAATAATTTAGTGCTATTCATTTTTTTTTGTCCAGCTTAGATTGTGTCAGTATTTTCTCAGTCTGGTTGGATTCTCAGGAGTTGCAGATATACATTCCATGTCTTTAGTTAGATTGTGGAACTTTTTGTATTTTCTGCTGTGGATGTTTTTGAAGAGTTTTTTAATACTGACCGCTTAGTATTCTGTCCTATCTTTCCCTATTTAGCTAGAGTGGCCTCTTTTGCTGAAATCTGTTTTCTGCCTGTGTGTGTCCTTCCTCTCCTATTCACAGTCAATATTTGCGGGGGGCTGCCTATCCTTTGGGGGTCTGCTCTGAGGCAAGTTAGTATTCCCATTTCCATCTATAGGGGTATTTAGTCCTCCGGCTGTGTCGAGGTGTCTAGGGTTTGTTAGGTACACCCCACGGCTACTTCTAGTTGCGGTGTTAAGTTCAGGGTTTGCGGTCAGTACAGATTCCACTCCTCCTGAGAAAGTCTCATGCAGCTCCAAAGTCACCGAATCATAACAGTACAACTGGCCTACAATGAGTTAAATGCATCTCAGAAGAAGGGAAGAAAGGTGTTGAGTCAATTTTTTTTCTCTGCAGTGTTTTGCATGTTCCTCCCTCTTTTTCTCTGGGTGACTGAGGAGTCTTGTGGTAGCATGGATGTTCATGAATTAGCTTCTCGTGTGGATCAGCTTGCTGCTAGGGTGCAGGGAATTTCTGATTATATTGTTCAGACTCCTGGTTTGGAGCCGAAGATTCCTACTCCTGATTTGTTTTTTGGTGACAGGTCTAAATTTCTGTGTTTTAAAAACAACTGTAAACTGTTTTTTGCTTTGAGACCTCGATCCTCTGGTGATTCCATTCAGCAGGTTAAAATCATTATTTCCCTGCTGTGTGGCGATCCACAGGATTGGACATTTTCCCTGGAATCTGGGAGTCCGGCTTTGCTTAATGTAGATTCTTTTTTGCAGGCTTTAGGACTATTATATGATGAACCTAATTCTGTGGATCAAGCGGAGAAGACCTTGTTGGTCCTGTCTCAGGGTCAAGAGGCGGCAGAATTGTATTGTCAGAAATTTAGAAAATGGTCTGTGTTGACTAAATGGAATGATGATGCTTTGGCGGCAATTTTCAGAAAGGGTCTTTCTGAATCCGTTTAAGATGTTATGGTGGGGTTTCCCACGCCTGTCGGTCTGAATGATTCTATGTCTCTGGCCATTCAGATTGATCGGCACGGCGTTGTCCTCAGAGCAGAGTCCTGAGCCAATGCAGTGTGATAGGATTCTCTCTAGAACAGAACGACAACTATTCAGACGTCAGAATGGGTTGTGTTATTATTGTGGTGAATCTTCTCATGTTATTTCAGTCTGCCCTAAGCGGACAAAGAAAATCGCGAGTTCATTTACCATCAGTACTGTACAACCTAAATTTCTGTTATCTGTGTCCTTGATCTGCTCATTGTCATCATTTTCTGTCATGGCGTTTGTGGACTCAGGAGCCGCTTTGAATTTAATGGACTTAGAGTTTGCCAGGCGTTGTGGTTTTCCCTTGCAGCCATTGCACAACCTTATTCCTTTAAGGGGCATTGATGCTACACCTCTGGATAAAAATAAGCCCCAGTTTTGGACACAGGTGCCCATGCGCATGGCGCCAGCCCATCAGGAAGATTGTCGATTTCTGGTGTTGCATAATTTACATGATGCTATCATGCTGGGTTTTCCGTGGTTGCAGGTACATAATCCTGTGTTGGATTGGAAGTCTATGTCTGTGACTAGTTGGGGTTGTCAGGGGGTTCATAATGATGTTCTGTTAATGTCCATCTCCTCTTCTTCCTCTTCCGAAGTTCCAGAGTTTTTGTCTGATTTTCAGGATGTATTTGATGAGCCCAAGTCCAGTGCTCTTCCACCGCACAGGGACTGTGATTGTGCTATTGATTTGATTCCAGGCTGTAAATTTCCTAAGGGCCGACTCTTCAATCTGTCTGTGCCTGAACATACCGCTATGCGGAGTTATGTTAAGGAGTCTTTGGAGAAAGGGCATATTCGGCTATCTTCTTCACCGATGGGAGCAGGGTTTTTTTTTGTTGCTAAGAAGGATGGCTCCTTGAGACCCTGTATTGATTATCGCCTCTTGAATAAGATCACGGTCAAGTTTCAATACCCTTTACCCTTGCTTTCCGATTTGTTTGCTAGGATTAAGGGGGCTAGTTGGTTTACAAAGATTGACCTTCGGGGGGCGTATAATCTTGTTCGTATTTAGCAGGGTGATGAATGGAAAACTGGGTTCAATACGCCCGAAGGCCATTTTGAATACCTTGTGATGCCGTTCGGGCTCACTAATGCTCCATCTGTTTTTCAATCTTTCATGCATGATATCTTCCGGAATTATATTGATAAATTCTTGATTGTATATCTGGACGATATTTTGATTTTTTCTGATGATTGGGAGTCTCATGTGCAGCAGGTCAGGATGGTGTTTCAGATCCTTCGTGACAATGCTTTGTTTGTGAAGTGGTCTAAGTGTCTCTTTGGGGTGCAGAAGGTTTCTTTTTTGGGTTTTACTTTTTCTCCTTCATCTATTGAGATGGACCCGGTTAAGGTTCAGGCCATTCATGATTGGATTCAACCCACGTCCGTAAAGAGCCTTCAGAAATTTTTGGGTTTTGCTAATTTTTATCGCCGTTTCATTGCTAACTTTTCCAGCATGGTTAAACCCCTGACCGATTTGACCATTTGACCAAGAAAGGCGCTGATGTGGCGAATTGGTCCTCTGCGGCTGTTTCTGCCTTTCAGGAGCTTATACGTCGATTTACTTCTGCCCCGGTGTTGCGTCAACCTGATGTTTCTCTTCCGTTTCAGGTTGAGGTTGACGCTTCTGAGATTGGGGCAGGGGCCGTTTTGTCTCAGAGGGATCCTGTTGGTTCCTTGATGAAACTGTGTGCCTTCTTTTCCCGTAAATTTTTGCCTGCTGAACGCAATTATGATGTCAGCAATCGGGAGTTGTTGGCTATGAAGTGGGCGTTTGAGGAGTGGCGACTTTGGCTTGAGGGAGCTAAGCACCGTATTGTGTTCTTGACCGATCATAAGAATCTTATTTACCTCGAGTCTGCCAAACGGCTGAATCCTAGACAGGCTCGATGGTCTTTGTTTTTTTCCCATTTTGATTTTGTGGTCTCGTATCTTCCTGGTTCTAAGTATATTAAGGCTGATGCCCTTTCTAGGAGTTTTTTGCCTGATTCTCCTGAGGTCCTGGAACCGGTCGGCATTCTGAAAGAAGGGGTGGTTCTTTCTGCCATTTCCCCTGATTTACAATGGGTTCTTCAGGAATTTCAGGCTGACAGACCTGACCGCTGTCCAGTAGGGAAGTTGTTTGTTCCTGACAGATAGACTAATAGAGTGATTTCTGAGGTTCATGGTTCTGTGCTGGCTGGTCATCCTGGTATTTTTGGTACCAGAGATTTGGTTGGTAGGTCCTTTTGGTGGCCTTCTTTGTCACGTGATGTGCGTTCTTTTGTGCAGTCCTGTGGGACTTGTGCGCGGGCCAAGCCTTGTTGTTCCCGAGCTAGTGGGTTGCTTTTGCCATTGCCGGTCCCTGAGAGGCCTTGGACGCATATTTCTATGGATTTGATTTCTGATCTTCCGGTTTCCCAGAAGATGTCGGTTATCTGGGTTGTTTGTGACCGGTTCTCTAAGATGGTTCATTTGGTGCCTTTGCCTAAATTGCCTTCCTCCTCAGATTTGGTTGCATTGTTTTTTCAGCATGTGGTTCGTTTGCATGGTATTCCGGAGAATATTGTGTCTGACAGAGGTTCCCAGTTCGTTTCTAGATTTTGGCGGGCCTTTTGTGCTAGACTGGGCATTGATTTATCTTTTTCCTCTGCATTTCATCCTCAGACAAATGGCCAAACCGAGCAAACTAATCAGACTTTGGAGACTTATTTGAGATGCTTTGTGTCCGCTGATCAGGATGATTGGGTGGCCTTTTTGCCATTGGCCGAGTTTGCCCTTAATAATCGGGCTAGTTCGGCTACTTTGGTTTCGCCTTTTTTTTGTAATTTTGGTTTTCATCCTCGTTTTTCTTCTGGGCAGGTTGAGCCTTCTGACTGTCCTGGTGTGGATGCTGTGGTTGACAGGTTGCAGCAGATTTGGACTCGGGTGGTAAACAATTTGGTGTTGTCTCAGGAGAAGGCTCAACGTTTTGCTAACCGTCGTCGGGGTGTTGGTTCCCGGCTTCGGGTTGGGGATCTGGACTGGTTGTCTTCTCGTCATGTTCCTATGAAGGTTTCTTCTCCTAAGTTTAAGCCTCGGTTTATTGGTCCTTATAGGATTTCTGAGATTATTAATCCAGTGTCTTTTCGATTGGCGCTTCCGGCCTCTTTTGCTATCCATAATGTCTTTCCATAGATCTTTATTGTGGAAATATGTGGTACCCGTTGTTCCCTCTGTTGATCCTCCGGCCCCTGTGTTGGTTGATGGGGAGTTGGAGTATGTGGTTGAGAAGATTTTGGATTCTCGTTTTTCGAGGCGGAGGCTTCAGTATCTTGTCAAATGGAAGGGTTATGGCCAGGAGGATAACTCTTGGGTTTTTGCCTCCGATGTCCATGCTGCCGATTTGGTTCGTGCTTTTCATTTGGCTCGTCCTGATCGGCCTGGGGGCTCTGGTGAGAGTTCGGTGACCCCTCCTCAAGGGGGGGGGGGGTACTGTTGTGAATTCTGCTTTCGAGCTCCCTCCGGTGGTTGTAGGTGGTAATGCAGTTGTCTCTGGATTGCAGCCCTGGTCAGGCGTATCCGCTGATTGCAGTTCTGACTGGGGTATTTAGGCGTGCAGGATTCATTAGTCATTGCCAGTTGTTCTTTGTTTTTGCAGGTTTTTTCCTTGCCTGGTTCCATCTGCCTTGCTGCCATATCTGCAAAGATAAGTGTCTGGCTTTGTGTTTTTTTGCACACATGCTGTGTGCTTAATAATTTAGTGCTATTCATTTTTTTTTGTCCAGCTTAGATTGTGTCAGTATTTTTTCAGTCTGGTTGGATTCTCAGGAGTTGCAGATATACATTCCATGTTAGAATGTGGAAATTTTTGTATTTTCTGCTGTGGATGTTTTTGAAGAGTTTTTTAATACTGACCGCTTAGTATTCTGTCCTATCTTTCCCTATTTAGCTAGAGTGGCCTCTTTTGCTGAAATCTGTTTTCTGCCTGTGTGTGTCCTTCCTCTCCTATTCACAGTCAATATTTGTGGGGGGGCTGCCTATTCTTTGGGGGTCTGCTCTGCGGCAAGTTAGTATTCCCATTTCCATCTATAGGGGTATTTAGTCCTCCGGCTGTGTCGAGGTGTCTAGGGTTTGTTAGGTACACCCCACGGCTACTTCTAGTTGCGGTGTTAAGTTCAGGGTTTGCGGTCAGTACAGATTCCACTCCTCCTGAGAAAGTCTCATGCAGCTCCAAAGTCACCGAATCATAACAGTACGCTGTCTGGGACCCCCTTTACGATGTCTGGGGCCCTGCTCTTAAGTATATCACTCAATCCTGTAAGGCTATTTTCACATTTGCGTACAGCCGTGCACATGCGTACGCTCTTAGTGAAGCCTTGACCACTGCTGGGCCCCGCCGGTTAAGCTCTGCCCACGTTCTTTTGACGGTGCTGCAACCCGCGGCGAAGGCAACAAGTTGGATTTTCTTGCATTCACCGAATCGTCAAAACAACGCATGCGGACGCAAATGCAAACATCCGCAGGGCCTGCGTACCCAATGATAAAGATAGGGTACGCAGGCCGCATGCAGCTGCATGCGTACCTGGGCGGAGCTTAACTGGCGGGCACGGCAGTGGGTGGGGCTTCATTAAGAGCGTACACAGCTGTGCGCAAATGTGAAACTAGCCTATGATTTCTAGGGCCCCTGTGCGATGTGCGATGTCTGGGGCCCTGTGCGATGTCTGGGGCCCCGTTCTTGAGTACATCACTCAATGGTTCTCATAAGCGTGAAAAATCTGATCTACAGCAGCAGGGGTATATTCTGGCCCAGAGGAGTATAATCTGGCCTAGGTATAATATACCCATGGTCTATACTCCTCTAGGGCAGAATATTAGTGTGTTTTTGCTGCTGTAGTGCTACAGTATATATAGATGCACATACACAAACCATATACCATTTCATGCGGCTTTTGTCAGATTTTCATGCAGTCTGCAGCAGATTTCCCTCTTCCACGTGACACGGAGAAATCTGCTGTGCTTCTGCACAAAAAAATCCACATCGTTGGGATGCGGATTTTGATGCAGATTGACTGCTGATTTTTTTCCCTGTTGAAAAGCAGCAGCAAATCTAGTGCAAGGGAATGGGTGGACTCGACTTATAGCATGTGCTGGAGGCATTACATTGAACGGACAGTAGATGGTGCTGTTCCATCAGTGCATAGTTAATGTTATGTGTTGTAACTTGTTATGTATGTTTCTCCCTGCTCTCTATGATATGCACCATACGTTCTCCAGTGTGAGTTCCTATTTTATCCTGATAAGGTATATAAAGTGAACTTGGAACACCTCCAACAAAAAAAAAAAGGTTTCCAATTTTGACAAGAATGGAAGACCAACTATATGATCAGCTTTTGAGATTCTACACTGCAACAGAACAAAAGTACCCCCAGTGGATCTATGATCTACCTCCAGAGAAACATTCAAATGTCAAGTCCCAGTTTAGACAAACATCTAAGCCATATCGAGCAGAGAAAGGGACGATTTACTATGGAAAAAACGAGGTTCTCACTAAAGGCCGACTGCCAAATATCCTGAAGGCCTGTCACGACAACCCGACTTCTGGTAGCCATTTTGGCAGAGATAAAACATTTGCCAAAATTTCTGACCATTATTACTGGAAGGGAATGAAGAATGATGTTTACCAACATGTCAAAGCCTGTCAAAAATGTTTTGCCATATGTCCCAAAATCAGCAAAGAAGCTCCACCACGCAACAGTATACCAGTGCCTGGAAAAGTATGGAGCTTAGTTGGGATTGATATGATCGGTCCTCTTCAGGAAACATCAATCGGGAACAAATATATAGTTGCTGTCACTGATCATTTCTCGAAGTGGAAGCAACAGCTGTTCCAGACAAGAGTGCCATGTCAGTAGCAAAATTTTTGTAAATTATTTGCCACTTAGGGCTTGTTTCCACTTGCGAGAAACACGTCCGTATCTCGCATGTGAAAACCAAGCTGTGGCGCCGGCACTTTGGAGCGGAGCGTGCAGCTCCATGTGTTCCTATGCGGCCGCACACTCCGCTCTGGAGTGCCGGCGCCACAGCTTGGTTTCCACATGCGAGATGCGGACGTGTTTCTCGCAAGTGGAAACAAGCCCTTAGGCTGTATGGACACTCTGATTAGCGACCAGGGAAGAGAGTTTGTGAACTCGATCATCGACAACCTGATGGATCATTTTCAAACAGATCACCGCATTTCATCTGCCTACCACCCACAAACAAATGACCAGCGGGAACGTGACAATCAATCGAACACTCAAAGAATCTCTTTGCAAGCTCTTCAATGACCAAGGAACCAACTGGGACCAGTGCATCCCTGGTGTTTTGTTTGCCTATCACACGTCTGTGCATGCCTCAACCAAGTGCACTCCATTTGAGGTCATGTGTGGACGAAAGGCTAAGCTTCCTATTGACCTCAATCCATCAGCAAATGACACTGTGGATGTCATGTCTCTTTCAGATGATGCCAACCCTGATGTGCTAAATACACTCACAACCATTCATAACAGGATCCTCTCAACTGTAAGTACTGTGGTGCAGTGACCCACGTTACAGCCAGGGGGCGCTGTGTGTGCACTTCAATATGCGCTTGGAGGCATAAAGGTGATGAGACAAACTCCGGCAGGAGTGTAAATGGCCGGTGTGTGTGTTGCAGAGGAAGACACTCTGCGCTGTCAGTCTGAAGTTTGGTTGGTGTGCTGGCACCTGTAGTCCCACAAGTAATGGTGTAGTTCTAATAGGAGATTGGCAGGGCTAGTTATGAGATGGGAGGGTCAGACTAGCCACACACACCCACACTCCCACCCAGGGGAGTGGTTACAGGTATGTGACCAGGGTGTGGGTCAAATGGTCCTGTGTGGTTCCTGTGTATGGATCCGTTTGGTCCATGTGCAAGGTCCTGGACGGTCGGTGTTGGAGTCTCCTGGCATTGGAGAAGTCCTGGAAGCACCTGAGACCGTGGACCTAGTGGACGGTTAGTGTTGGAGTCTCCTGACAGTGGAGATGTCCTGGAAGCACTGAAGAGAGTGAGTCCTGCAATAACCTGTGCGTTGGATTGTCCTGAAGTGGGCTGGAGTCCTGGAAGCTCTGCTGAGGCTATGGACTGAATGCTCGAGGGTGTTGGATTGTCCTGGGATGGGCTGGAATCCTGTAAGCACCTGGTAAGAGTGTGAGTCCTGGAATGGTCAGAGTGTTGGATTGTCCACGGATGGACTGGAGTCCTGTAAGCACCTGGTAAGATCATGGACTGATGGCCTGTGTGTTGGAAGTGACTGTGATTGGTCTTCTGTGAGGTAACAGAGATCGCTTCCAGTTCACATGGGGCTAAGCTTAACCCACTTGTGAGCTTATAGTCTATCCACCATTACTTTGCAGCAGGTGTCCCTGCACGGTGGACCCCGGACTGTGAACGCACCTTGTAGCTACCTATATATACTCAGTGTGTTCCGCTAGCCCTAACATCGGGTATGCATCAGATCTTTAGACTTCATTCAGCTTACGGTAGTCATTGCAGAACCGCCACTCACATCAGGCTTTGGCACGAGGACGACTGGACTCGATCATCCAATTGTCGACTCCTCTATCTCTAGCATCCTCTTCACCTCATTTGAAATCACCTCTGACGTGCTTCCAGAATTCTGCAGGGCTTGAGGTTCACCCTGACATGCGGTTCTGTTAACATGTCATGCTCTACCACCTGAGTATGCCCTGACAGCTCCAAGAACAGGTCATGGTTCTGCTGCAACAGCTCCCGACACTGTTGCCTCTGGGTGAGCGTTAGAGTCTCTGCAACAGTGACATAATCCACTGTGGCTTTGGGACTGGCTCCCAGGCAAGGGGCGTCCAGCGATTCTCGGTCTCGTCAAGGTTTTAGCAAGTTCACATGATAAGACTTGGTGCGGCTTCCTTCGGCCCAGCTGTGTACTTGTAATTATCTTCACCCAGTTTTTCCACCACCTCATATGGGCCTTGCCACTCAGCTAGGAACTTGCTCTCCGCCATACAGATAAGCACTATTATTATTTTATTATTATCATTCATTTTTTTATAGCGCCATTTATTCCATGGTGCTTTACATGTGAAAGCACTAGCATGGGGTTCCCGGGCTGGAACTGCCTCAGTCTCGCTGTTGGTCATAGACCCTTGCCTGTGCCTGGAGAAGATTCTCCTTCATGATAGTCCTCACTTTCGCCATTTTCTCCTGCAGCTGCGGAACACAGAATAATATTAGGAAGAAGGAAAAAGACACAAGACGATAATACACAGATAGGAGTCATAGAGAGGAAATATTGGAGAACAATACATGTAATATTAACATGGATCTAATCATTGTTTTATAAAAAAAAAATCTACTTATTAAACAAAGCTCTGCTCCATACACACACGGCTCCGCTACATGCACGTTGTACACACACGGCTCTGCTCAGTACATGTCGTAGACACATGACTCCACTCCGTACAAACATGGCTCCTGTCCATAGGCAAGCAACTCTGCTCTCTACATATTGCACATGCACGGCTCAGCACCGTACAGCCTGTACACACGCAGCTCCACTCAACACACCCTGTACACAGGCGGCTTCACTCCATATATCCTTGTACACACACGGCTCCGCTCCGTACACCTCGTACACACACGGCTCCGCTCCTTACACCTCGCACACACGGCTCCGCTCCGTACACCTCGTACACACACGGCTCCACTCTGTACACCTCATACACACGGCTCAGCTACATCCACACTGTAAACCCCTCCTGACCCCACACAGAAACTTCCCCTCATCCAGCACCATGACAACCAGCACAGCAGAGTCCTGCATACACTGAGGCCCCCAATCATGTGACCCCTGACTCCTCCCCCCTGTGACCTCATCACAGGTCCTGTGCGCACAGAACTGCCATATATGTGGAGTGCGGCTCTGCAAGTGAAGGTATGTGGAGATTCCCTATTACTGGCGCATTAATATTAGAAATATATTGCTTGGTCTTCCAGACCTTATCTTGACCTCCACTGTTCCTGGTAACTGCTATTTCTTAATTACATTTCAAACTGAGGAAAGGGCAACTTGAAAACGCTTTGCTATCTATATATATATATAATTGTCTAAGGGGTACTTCCGTCTGTCTGTCCTCAACTTCCGTAACGGTTATTCATTCGCTGATTAGTCTCGCCAGCTGCCTGTCATGGCTGCCGCGACCAATCAGCGACGGGCACAGTCCAGTTAGTCCCTCCCTACTCCCCTGCAGTCAGTGCCGGGCGGCCGCTCCATACTCCCCGCAGTCGTGGCTCACACAGGGTTAATGCCAGCGGTAACGGACAGCGTTATGCCGCGGGTAACTCACTCTGTTACCGCCGCTATTAACCCTGTGTGACCAAGTTTTTACTATTGACGCAGCCTCTGCAGCGTCAATAGTAAAAAGGATCTAATGTTAAAAATAATAATTAAAAAAAAAATCATTATATACTCACCTTCCGCCGCCTTTCCTGTTCCTCGCCACCCTACGGTAACCGCTGTATGCAAGCGGCAGGTTCCGGTATCAAGGATCGTATGGCAGAAGGACCTGCCATGACGTCACGGTCATGTGACCGCGACGTCATCACAGGCCCTGCGCGTCATCACACCCTGGGACCGGAAGCTGCCGCCTGTACCGCGCACAGGCGACAGAACTACAATTATGGTGAGTATGTTAGAACTGCAAGGGGCCCTCGGATCGGAAGGTGAGTATGTTTATTTTTTAACCTGTGACATACGTAGCTGGGCATTATACTACATCGCTGTGCAATATACTATGTGGCTGTGCAATATACTACGTGACTCTGTGCTGTATACTACGTCACTGGGCAATATACTACGTCACTGGGCAATATACTACATGGCTGGGCAATATACTACGTCGCTTTGCAATATACTACGTCACTGGGCAATATACTACGTCGATGTGCAATATAGTATGTGGCTCTGTGCTGTATACTACGTCACTGGGCAATATACTACGCGGCTGGGCAATATATTACGTGGCTGGGCAATATACTACGTGGCTCTGCTGTATACTACGTCGCTGTGCAATATACTACGTCACTGGGCAATATACTACGTGGCTGGGCAATATACTACGTCGCTGTGCAATATACTACGTGGCTCTGTGATGTATACTACGTCACTGGGCAATATACTACATCACTGGGCTATATACTACGTCACTGGGCTATATACTACATCACTGGGCTATATACTACGTCACTGGGCTATATACTACATCACTGGGCAATATACTACGTCACTGGGCTATATACTACGTGGTTGGGCTATATACTACATCGCTGGGCAATATACTACGTGGACATGCATATTCTAGAATACCCGATGTGTTAGAATCGGGCCACCAACTAGTCTTCTTATATCCTTCTCCTGCTTTGTGGGCCTCCACCATTTTCAGAGTGCTAGGCAGCTGCTTAGAACGCATGACTGCTGTTTTTTGGCACAAGGTTTAGAGGAGGCTGGGTTTTTACAAAGCTGGGAAATTTGCATCACCTGGCCTTTCCTAACAATGATAGTGAACAAGCGATAACCCTAAAAAGCTAATTAAGGTCTGAAACCTGGGTCAAAGTTATCTGAGCACACAAATCTCCAAGCGTGCCCAAACTACTTGCCCTTTTCCTTTTTGAAGTTTTTAAAATGTTAAAAATGGCAATATATATATATATATAAATATATATATATATATATATATATATATATATATATATATATATATACCGTATATACTCGAGTATGAGCTGAGATTTTCAGAACAAATTTTGGGGCTGAAAGTGCCCCTCTCGGCTTATACTCGAGTCATGGTCGGCGGCGGGTGAGGTGGAGAGAGGCTGTCACATACTCACCTGCTCCTGGCGTTCCTGACGTGGTCCCCACATGTCCCACGGTCTTCGGGTGCCGCAGCTCTACCTCTGTTCAGCGGTCACATGGTACCGCTCATTAAAGTAATGAATATGGACTCCACCCCCATAGGGGTGGAGCTGCATATTCATTCCTTGTAATGAGCGGTACTAGTGACCGCTGACAGAGTTAGAAGCTGCCGTGCCCGGAGACCATCTGTCCGGGAGAAGGAGCCAGGGACCGCGCCGGAGCAGGTAAGTATTTCATATTTACCTTCCCTCTTTCCACTCGCCGGGCGCCGCGCTGTCTTCCCGTCCTCTTGCTGTGACTGTTCAGGTCAGAGGGCGCGATGACGTATTAGTGTGCGCGCAGCCCTCTGCCTGAACAGTCAGTGCGGAGAGACGGGACGCCGAGGAGCAGTGGGCAGTAAGAGAGGTGAGTATGTCACTTTTTTTTTTTTATTACAGCAGCAGCATTAAATGTGGCACAGTTTTATTTGGAGCATCTATGGGGCAATAATGAATTGTATGGAGCATCTATGGGGCAATAATGAATCGTATGGAGCATCTATGGGGCAATAATGAATTGTATGGAGCATCTATGGGGCAATAATGAATTGTATGGAGCATCTATGGGGCAATAATGAATTGTATGGAGCATCTATGGGGCAATAATGAATTGTATGGAGCATCTATGGGGCAATAATGAATTGTATGGAGCATCTATGGGGCAATAATGAATTGTATGGACATCTATGGGGCAATAATGAATTGTATGGAGCATCTATCGGGCAATAATGAATTGTATGGACATCTATGGGGCAATAATGAATTGTATGGACATCTATGGGGCAATAATGAATTGTATGGACATCTATGGGGCAATAATGAATTGTATGGAGCATCTATGGGGCAATAATGAATTGTATGGACATCTATGGGGCAATAATGAATTGTATGGAGCATCTATGGGGCAATAATGAATTGTATGGAGCATCTATGGGGCAATAATGAATTGTATGGCACATTATATGGAGCATCTATGGGGCAATAATGAATTGTATGGCACATTATATGGAGCATCTATGGGGCAATAATGAATTGTATGGAGCATCTATGGGGCAATAATGAATTGTATGGCGCATTTATATATCTATTTTTATTTTTGACATTTACCGGTAGCTGCTGCATTTCCTACCCCAGGCTTATACTCGAGTCAATAAGTTTTCCCAGTTTTTTGTGGCAAAATTAAGGGGGTCGGATTATACTCGAGTATATACGGTATATATATATATATACGAGTATGTATGTGTGTGTGTGTATATATATATATATATATATATATATTTGCCTAAAATACAAAGGACATGTGTCATCTTTAACTTTAGGCCTTCTAGCCATTATTTCATCTTTAATTTTCTTAACTGTTCACAATAACGGCAAAAAACATCATTTACAAGTGGGATAATTTTCAGTTTACCACTTAGCAGCACATCTGCACTTTTATTATTTCCCTTTTTGCACAGTAACATTGCATACACTAGTCCCATATTTTCATTTTTCTTTTTAAAATATTTTTATTAGGTTTTTGTATTAAAAACTGGGATTAGGGAAATGAGGGATAATTTTAAACCTTATATTTGCTGTTCCAGATCTTCCATTTCTTAGAATATTTGTAAACACTGCTATTGTTAGCCACAAATCTCCATTCCAGAGCGCTATGTTGGTGAATTTTGTCCAAAATATCTCAGAATTTGGGTGTTTCGGGTTTTTTCCACCAGAATGCCAATGCATTTTTGACAACTAGGAGGATCTGTATGATGACATATCTAACCGAGGGGTCAAATTGCTCCATGTCAAGGGAAAGAAGCGCCCTTTGAGGGGTGATCACAAACTTTTCAGAAAGAGTTAATATGGCGCGATACCTGGAAACAGAGATTTTTTATTATCGGACAACCCCAAAATAAGTGAAAGAGATTACCCTGTTGTCCGCAGTCTCTCCAACATAGGGGAGAGTGTTCCTGGTTTATATGTGACAATCTGATGGGAGTTAGGTGCCATCTTGTCATTGTTTTACAATAGGACTCATGGAAAGCCATTGATATGTTTGACTGGCATGTGTTTTTTGTAGCGCTGTCCCATTGTTCAGTTCGCAAGTCTGTACCAAGGTCGGACTCCCACCTCTTCATATATACGTTTTTAGAGCTAACGTGGTCCTTGATAAAGTAACTAGATAGGTTACTTCGGCTCCAAATGTTTTTATTGTTTAGGTTGCACAGCAGTGAAGAAAGGATTTCAAGATTCAAGGCTTTACCGTGAGGAGTTTTTGTATACTGATCTTTAGCATAATAAAAAGGACCAGTTCAGAAGAAGGTAAGGGTACCTTCACACTGGTCGATTCTGCTACGATTACGACGCATTTGCGTCATATTCGACATCGCAGTACGAGCTCGTAGCCAGCGGTCACACTCTACGATGTTAACGCTTTTTCTGACGTAGTTGCGATGTGAACGTCACGCGTCGCAATCGTACGCTACCCTTCACACCGCCATAGTCCTACGACTCCGAGCGTGACGTATTACCAGCATGGGCGTGCTAAAACGTCACGCCCAATCAGGAGACAGGTATGCGGAAGCCCAACCCACGTAGTCGCATTACGAGCTCGTATGACCGCCGTCACATACTACGATTTCGACCGCCACAGCGAGACATTTACGACGAAAGAAAGTTCTGCTCTTTCTTTCACATCGTACGATGCTGGGCTGCGTCGCAAATCGTAACGCCATGTCACACTTTGCAACCTCGGAACGAGGACGGATAAACGTCACAAATCGAACGCTCGTTCAGACTTTGATTGCACAGTGTGAAGGGGCCCTAAGTTGTATTTAGATTTTATCTCGCTGAATGTAAGGAATTTAATCCCATTGTGAATATTCCCAATTCTCCTAATGCCAGATTTGTTCCATGATTCGGTCAGAGGGAGGTTAAATATTAAAGCTAATAAGTGTAGAGGAAATTTCATAACTTGTTCAATTTTATTACAGTCTTTGTTAGGTGAGTAATCGTCTGAAAGGCTATCTGACTCATCTGTAGACGGGTTAGCTTCAGGGCTGCCACTAGGAATTTCAGGGCCCCATACTGGCAAAATTTTCAGGGCCCCCTTAAGACTCCGCCCAGGCTCCACCCCTCGAACTGTCCACAGTCCCACCGCTGTCTCTTGGCAAAACTCCACTTCTCACAAATCACACATTAACAGTTCCCATCACCAGATCAAACACATAGCCAGCAGCTTTTGTTTTGGCCAAAAGGTTTTTTTTAATCTGAGACAACAACAAGGTAGACTCTTTTGGCCGGGCCCTACTCTACTCTAACCTATTAAACATTTGTTAAAATATGCAATACAATTTAGGTGTATTTTTATTTATTTTTAAATTTTTCAAATGACCAATAATACCACATACAAGGGACAAATACCACAACACCATGACCAGACACCATATTATCACCACATAGTGACCTATAATACTATCTACAAGGAACAAATACCGCCACACCATGTGCAGACCACATATTACCACCATAGTGACTGAACAATATCACATACAAGGGACAAATACCACCGCAGCATGTCCAGACCACATATTAACATCACATGGTGACCAACTACATACAAGGAACAAATACCAACACAACATAAACAGACCACATATTACCACCACACAGTGACAAAATAATAGCACATACAAGGAACAAATACCGCTACACCATGGCCGGACAACATATTACCACCACATTGTGACTCAATAGTACAATACTAATCATTAATTTAAAAAAAATACTATCACCATAAGTGCCATTATACACAGGAGATCTGTACTTAGTATGCAGTGTGTATACAGGTAATACAGTGGTCACCGATGCCATTATACACAGGAGCTCTTTATATAGTGTCAGTGTACAGGTAATACAGCGATCACTAGTGACATTATACACAGGAGCTCTGTATATAGTGTATAGTGTACAGATAAAATAGTGATCACCAGTAACATTATACACAGGAGCTCTGTATACAGTATACAGTGTATGGTGTCAGTGTACAGGTAACATACTCACCAGTGACGTCTCTAGCTAAAGTCCTTCATCTTTGCGTTTCTTTTTAATCCTGCGCAGACCGCCATCGCTTCTTTCAGCCAGGACTCGTCTCTGCATAAAATAACAGTTATCTAGAGCACCGCTTCCAGAGCACATTCCCCATTTTTTCCCTTTCTTCTACACTACGCATCTGACTACAGAAGTTCAGCCACCATTAATATATAATTGGTTATTATGCAACCCACCATTCCAAATATAAATTATAATTTGCCACTGTGCCCCCACTATCTGTATATAGCCACTTTCCCCATGTAATATATAAATTAATTAGCACCTGTATTCTTTCTCCCAATTTATTACCAGTCACTTTATCCTCAAAGACCCCCACTATGTACTTCCCGCTCTAACCCTTACCCCAATTCATTATAGTTACATGCCCCTTCTGCCTCAATTCATTGTCATGTCTTCTCTCTCTCCCACCCTCTATTCATTATCAATTGCTCTTCCCCCACCCTCAAAATTCATTATTTGCTCTCCCCACCTTCAATACACCATTTGCTCTTCCCACCCCCACCTTCAATTCAATTGCTGTCCACGTCCCTCACACTCACTTCATGTGCAGTCCCCATCACCCCCACTTCATCATTCAGTCCCCTATCATCATTTAGTCCCCTATCCCCCCGTCACTTCATCTGCAGTCCCCCTTACATAATCATTTGCAGCCCCCTATAATTTCATCATGTGCAGAACCCCCTCAAACACACTTCATCATCTGCAGTCCCTATCACTTCCACATCATTTCCTGTCCCCATCACCCCCACATCATCAGTTGCAGTCCCCATCACCCCCACATCATCATTTGCAGTCCCCATCACCCCCACATCATCATTTGCAGTCCCCATCACCCCCACATCATCATTTGCAGTCCCCATCACCCCCACATCATCATTTGCAGTCCCCCCCACATCATTTGCAGTCCCCATCACCCCCACATCATCATTTGCAATCCCCATCACCCCCACATCATTTGCAGTCCCCATCACCCCCACATCATTTGCAGTCCCCATCACCCCCACATCATCATTTACAGTCCCCATCACCCCCACATCATTTGCAGTCCCCATCACCCCCACATCATTTGCAGTCCCCATCACCCCCACATCATCAGTTGCAGTCCCCATCACCCCCACATCATCATTTGCAGTCCCCATCACCCCCACATCATCATTTGCAGTCCCCATCACCCCCACATCATAATTTGCAGTCCCCATCACCCCCACATCATCATTTGCAGTCCCCCCCACATCATTTGCAGTCCCCATCACCCCCACATCATCATTTGCAATCCCCATCACCCCCACATCATTTGCAGTCCCCATCACCCCCACATCATTTGCAGTCCCCATCACCCCCACATCATCATTTACAGTCCCCATCACCCCCACATCATTTGCAGTCCCCATCACCCCCACATCATCATTTACAGTCCCCATCACCCCCACATCATTTGCAGTCCCCATCACCCCCACATCATTTGCAGTCCCCATCACCCCCACATCATTTGCAGTCCCCCCATATCATTTGCAGTCCCCAACATCATTTGCAGTCCCCATCACCCCCATATCATTTGCAGTCCCCCCACATCATTTGCAGTCCCCAACATCATTTGCAGTCCCCATCACCCCCACATCATTTGCAGTCCCCCCATATCATTTGCAGTCCCCATCACCCCCATATCATTTGCAGTTCCCATCACCCCCACATTATCATTTGCAGTCCCCTATCCCCCTTCACTTCATCTGCAGTCCCCCTTACTTCATCATTTGCAGCCCCCTATCATTTCATGTGCAGTACCCCCTCAAATACAATTCATCATTTGCAGCCCCCTATTATTTCATCATGTGCCGTACTCCCTAAAACATCATCATCTGCAGTTTCACTCCCCCCACCTAACCTATTTAAAAAAACAAAAATGTTTTTTATACTTACATCAGTCGTTCCAGGCCGTCTAGTGTTTCCAGCAGTGAAGCAGCAGCTAGAATGTATGGGCTGCTGACAGGAGCCCCTACATTCTAGCACATTCACTACTGAGATTGCTAGAATGGATGGGCTGTAGTGAGGACCTGCAGGGAGCCCATACATTCTAGCTACAGCTGAGCAGGAGTTGCGCAGCCGACTAGGTGAGACGGCCGTGCACAGCTCCAAAACGGCTCCCAGGCCCCAGCGCCGACGTGTTCACCGCAGTGCACAGTATTTTAGTGCACGATGGGGCCCGATCAGTAGAAGCACAACAGTGGGGCCCCGGATCTGCGGGCCCCTCTGTGTACTGCTGCTGACCGGCCCCATACAGCAGTAACGGCTGTAATGCCCTGATGGCGGCCCTGGTTAGCTTTATTCTCTTGGTCACTAAGACCCTTTCTTTTATAAGATTTAGAGGTGTCCATTTCCTCTGTAGGTATCACAGCTGGCGTCAGTGGTTTGGTGTCTCCTTTAGTGCCACTTTTGAAAGAAAGTGAGCTGGGATTTGTTTTAGTTGTTGTTTTTTGGGGGGCCAACCCCTCCTTTTATTGTCTTATTACCGTATTTTTCGGACTACAAGATGCACTGTTTCCCCCCCAAAAAAGGGGGGAAAATAGGGGGTGCGTCTTATAGTCGTATTGCAGGCTTACATCCCAGTGTGGGGATGATGAGCGGTATAGTGTGTGCAGGGTCCCTTCCACAGGTGAGGAGACGCAGCGGCCCATTATGCAATGTGAGCAGCAGAGCCGGGTTAATCACCGGTTTATCGGTGGCGGCGGCCATCTTCCTGAGGCCGCGTGTGCTCAGATGGAGTGCTCTGCTTCCTGGGGCTTCAGGACAATGGCCGCCGCAATCTCCATCTGCGCACGTGTGGCCTCCCGCGGCCATTTTCCTGAAGCCCCGGGAAGCAGAGCACTCCATCTGAGCACACGCGCCCTCAGGAAGATGGCCGCCGCCACCGATAAACCGGTGATTAACCCGGCCGCTGCGTCACCTCACCTGTGGAAGGAAACCTGCTCTTGCCATACCGCTCATTATCCCCGCACCTCTGCCGTCACCACACCACTGCTGCAACCCCCCATGGACACCAGGCCGTGGCGTCGCCCACCTAAGCAGGAAGGGACCCTGCTCAGGTGCACGGTGTACTGTATCACCCTACCTCTGCCGACATCATGCCTCCTGTAACCCTGCTCTGCCACCGCCAGCCCTCAGGTAAGATACTGTAAATTCGGACAATAAGACGGACCCCCATCTTATAAAAAAAACCATTTTTTCTGCAATTTTCACCCCAAATTTGGGGTGCGTCTTATGGTCCGGTTCATCTTATAGTCCGAAAAATACGGTGTATGTCAGGATATATGATTGTTTTGGATAGGAAGGATTTGATTCATCTTCTTTTAGTGAAGACCTAGATTTAATAGGACTTTATTGGTTTGGGGTCCTCATATGATTTTGAGAGCGCTCCCAGGGAGGTCTGTCTGTTTTTTTTTAGATTTGTTTTTGAACTTCCCTTCAGCTGGCTCCATTTTAAGTCCACTGCCCCCAACAAGCCGTCAACCAGTAATTTTCACGAGAGCTGTATATGATAGTACAGTTCAGAGTATATATGTAGAATTTTTAACCTGCAATATAGAATAATACAAACGAGATTTCAATATACTTGCAATAGAATTAAAGTTGACAAATAGACAAGTGGGTACACTGTGACCATACAGTATTGGCCAAGATGGTAGGTAGGCAAGTAGGTCAGGTGAGCGATCCCTGTAAGTAGATAGAGAGGTTGCAATGATGTAGATGGCTGTTTCCCAATAAGGAGATATGTTGGGTGAAGATAGACAACCAATCTTCTCATTGATACAGGCTTATATATCTTATTTATAAGGGTCTCAGGTGTAAGAGAGTCGAACTCTGGTGTAGTACAATGCCAGGTAGACTTTACTCCTCAAGCCATGTGGTGCCACAGGATAAGATTTATAAGGAATATGCCTTTAAGTAGACTGCAAGGTTAAGGCAATATAGACAAAGTAGAGTATCTGCTCTGGTTTATTTATAATATATTAGGACTCGCAGAGTTAGTTATATCTCGGGTCTTTAACCTCGGCGCTCAGTACAGTACTGTTGCCTCCGGTATATAGGTTAAATTGCTTCAGTGATTACCTGACTGTCATCCCAAACAGGGTGTTGTGTGAATCTTATAGGAGGAAATGCAGGCCTATTGGTTTTCAGGTTTATCCTCCCTGTCAGCACTGAGCAGCACCGAGTCTCCCTTTATTCTGTTATGCTTGGGGCCTTCTCTACTCCGTCCCTCGGTTAGTCCTGCTGGGAGGATTCCCTTGTACTTTAGGGTCTGCGCTGCCGGATTCTTTGCACCTCTGCTTGATGGGTCCCGGTGGGCAACATTGGATCAGTCACTGACCACTGGGCTCCTCACAAGAGGCTCACCGGCAGACTCTGCAGTCTCCTCTGTGTCGTGCTGCAGCTAGAAGCGAGGAGCGCTGAGAGCTGCTGTCACGTCTGAGCCTGGGTCTGTTACAAGATGGCGCCTGGACGCAGCCGTATCTACTTTCTGCACTGCGCGGTAAGCACAGCCCAGTGCGTTGCAGGCCCGCCGCGGTTATCAAGTGAGATCCCCGTTGTGCCTCACCTTAAGAGGTTTCTGTGGGTCCCTTGATGCTGGGGAAGTCCGCCTTGTGTGTCCTCTGTGTGGTAATGAAGTGCTCCACAAAGATAAAATGATGAAAGAGAGGATCCCTCCGCCTCTCCTGCATTGCTGTTGTCCTCAGATTTTAAAACGCTGTGTCTTCTGATTTCTTTGTCCAAAAACCCCGAATTTGGTATCAAAATGGTCCAGGCATGATGAGACACTGTTCTGGATCAGGAAGGGTCAGTTAGATAATATTCTTGAAGGCTTTGTGAGTCGCTTTTAAGATTTCATGGTGGGAGCTCAGACCTTCTGCCTCCTACATAGCCAAAGCTCAAGCCACCCCACCATATCTTCATTTTTCTTAAGTGTTTATCCACACTGTAACACTAAACAGCTCACAGCTAATATTCACACACATGAATAGGCAGCTCATAGAGAAAACACTTTCTTCACCACTCCCCCCTTTATATGTATAATGAGTCCTTTTTCATGTTTATCTCCATACATATTAGCACCCGTTATACATTCCCTTGCCATTCTATTTACTGACGGCACATTATTAGTGATGAGCGAGCACTAAAATGCTCGGGTGCTCGTTGCTCGGGTTCAGCAAATTGGACTACTCGGATACTCGACCGGAGCAACGAGCCCAAAGTAAGGGTACCGTCACACAGTACCATTTACATCGCTACGACGGCACGATTCGTGACGTCGCAGCGTCGTATGAGTATCGCTCCAGCATCGTAGACTGCGGTCACACGTTGCAATCACGGCGCTGGAGCGATGCCGAAGTCCCCGGGTAACCAGGGTAAACATCGGGTTACTAAGCGCAGGGCCGCGCTTAGTAACCCGATGTTTACCGTGGTTACCAGCGTAAAAGTAAAAAAAAAAAAACCGTACATACTCACCATCTGATGCCCGTCAGGTCCCTTGCCGTCTGCTTCCTGCTCTTCTCTGCCGGCCGGAAAGTGAGAGCAGATCACAGTGGTGACGTCGCCGCTGCGCTCTGCTCTCACTGTACGGCCGGATCTCAGTCAGAGCAGGAAGCGGACGGCAAGGGACCTGACGGGCATCAGATGGTGAGTATGTACGGTTTGTTTTTTTTACTTTTACGCTGGTAACCACGGTAAACATCGGGTTACTAAGCGCGGCCCTGCGCTTAGTAACCCGATGTTTACCCTGGTTACCAGCGAACGCATCGCTGGATCGCTGTCACACACAACGATCCAGCGATGACAGCGGGAGATCCAGCGACGAAAGAAAGTTTCAAACGATGTGCTACGACGTACGATTCTCAGCTGGGTGCCTGATCGCAGTAGCGTGTCAGACACTGCGATATCGTAACGATATCGCTACAACGTCACGAATCGTGCCGTCGTAGCGATAAAAATGCCACTGTGTGACAGTACCCTAAGTCTATGGGAGACCCGAGTATTTTTACTGCTATTCCCCCCCGGGTCCTTTTAAGGTCTAAAAACATCTGAAAATGATGGAAACACTGCTCAAATGACACAGGAACATCATGGGGATCGCCCCTGGAAGAATTCCTGACTCATATGTCACAGCTTTAAACAATTTTTTCTGAGAATCATGCCATTTTTCCCGGTGCCACAAAAAACACACTAAAAGGAAACCAAAACGGATTTTGCTGGGAAATATGTCAAGGTACATCCTTTGCAGGTTAATCACTTGCCTGTAAGGCCAAATAATGAACCCCAGACCGAAAATTTCCTCCCCCACTTGGGCTTAGTTCAAACGCAGCGTTTTTGAAGCGTTTTTCAGCTTTAACATTGCTTTCAACTACTACAAATACATTCACTAGAAAATGTTATTGTAACATTTAACAACCCTAGCTGGCCATGTGGTGTGTGGCACATAAGCAGACCCATCTTGTTTCATTTATGAAGGAGGGACTCTTAGGCTGTGTGCACACGTTTTAAGAATTTTCAAATTTTTTTCGCATTTTTTCGCTATAAAAATGGGATAAAACTGCGAAAAAAAACGCATACACTAAGCATCCTATTATTAGAATGCATTCCTCATTTTTTGTGCACATGCTGCGTTTTTTTCCACGGCAGAATCACATTCTGGAAAAAAACGCAGCATGTTCATTCCTTGTGCGGAATCATGAGGATTCCGCACACATAGGAATGCATTGATCCGCTTACTTTCCGCATGTGGCTATGCCCACCAAGTGGGAAGTAAGCGGATCATGTGTGGTTGGTACCCAAGGTGGAGGACAGGAGTCTCTCCTCCAGACCCTGGGTACCATATAATTATTAAAAAAAATAATTAAAATAAAAAATAGTGATATTCTCACCTTCCAGCGTCCCCCAGCAGGCTTCCCGCTCCTCGCAACGCTCCAGGCTCAGTAATGCATTGTGAAAATTACCTGTTATGACGTACGGTCTCGCAAGACCGCTGCATCATCTGGGGTCATGGCGCAAAGCATTACTGAGACCAGAGCATTGCAAGGAGTGGGAAAGGCTGTCGGGGACGCCGGAAGGTGAGACTATCACTATTTAATATTTTTTTTATTATTTGTAACATTAGATCTTTTTACTATTGATGCTGCATAGGCAGCATCAGTAGTAAAAAGTTGGTCACACTTGTCAAACACTATGTTTGACAAGTGTGACCAACCTGTCAGTCAGTTTTCCAAGCGATCTGTAGCATCGCTTGGAAAACGCTAGCATTCTGCAAGCTAATTATGCTTGTAAAATGCTAGTGTTTAGCGGGAAAATGCATGCCAATTCCGCATGCGATATACCCGCGGTAGGCGCTTACACAGTGCAGGGAAGCGGACGCCGGGGGACTCGACAGACACCGGAATGTAAGTATGTAGTGTTTGTTTTTTTTACATTTACACTGGTAACCAGGGTAAACATCGGGTTACTAAGCGCGGCCCTGCGCTTAGTAACCCGATGTTTACCCTGGTTTCCAGTGAAGACATCGCTGAATCCGCGTCACACACGCCGATCCAGCAATGACAGCGGGTGATCCAGCGACGAAATAAGGTGCTGGCCTTCTAGCTCCGACCAACGATGTCACAGCAGGATCCTGATCGCTGCTGCGTGTCAAACACAACGATATCGCTATCGTTATCGTTGTTAAGTTGTTCAGTGTGAAGGTACCTTAAGAATAAACTCTGTATTCTATAACTCCAAACATCATTGTCTGCTAATTAGAACTTTGGTGGATGGTGTTCCAAATTAAAATCACTAATAGTGACAGCCAAGACCTTCACCTGAGACGTCTATCAAATAGCTTGCATGTGGCTTCACCTTTTACCTGTTGGAAGAAATATATTACTATGTATCCTTCACTTTTTGTTTAGCCATGCTTAATCCAAGTTAGCATGGCCTAGCCTAAACTTAGTTTGGGCTTAGCCTAGCCCAAACTATACCGTGGGGTACAAATTGGACTAGTCCAGATTATACCCCTCCAGGTCAGAATATACCCCAGCTACTGTAGATCAGATATTTCAGCCTTTTGAGAACGAGTGATATAATCAATAACGGAGCCCCAAGCAGAAAACGGGGCCCCCGGCAGCACACAGGTGCCCCAGGGAGCGCATAAGGCCCCAGGCAGCGCACAGGGGCCTCAGGTAGCCCACAGGGACCCCAGGCAGCCCAAAGGGGCCCCAGGCAGTGCACAGGGCCTCAGGCAGCACACGAGGTCCCAGGCAGCGCACGAGGCCCCAGGCAGCACATGGAGCTCCAGGCAGCACATGGGGCCCCATACAGCGCACAGGGCCCCAGGCAGCGCACAGGACCACAGGCAGCCCACAGGGCCCCAGGCAGCACACAGGGGCCCCAGGTAGCACACAGGGCCCCAGGCAGTGCACAGGGCCCCAGGCAGCAAAGCGCACGGGGCCCCAGCCAGCGCACAGGACTCCAGGCAGCCCACAGGGACCCCAGGGAGCCCATAGGGCCCCAGGCAGCACACTGGGCTCCAGACAGCCCACAGGAGCCCCAGGCAGCCCACAGGACCCCAGACAGCCCACAGGGGGTCTCAGCTAGCACACAGGGGGGCAGATACAGTGAGCAAGAGGGTAAGAGCGCGCAAGGGGGGAAATAGACAGAGCACATGTCCCCTGGGCGCTGTCTGGGACCCCCTGTGTGCTATCTGGGACCCACTGAACGCTGTCTGGGACCCCCTTTGCGATGTCTGGGGCCCTGCAATTGAGTAAATCACTCAATCCTGTAAGGCTAGTTTCACATTTGCGTACAGCCGTGCACATGCGTACGCTCTCAGTGAAGCCTTGACCACTGCTGTGCCCCACTGGTTAAGCTCTGCCCACGTTCTTTTGACGGTGCTGCAACCTGCGGCGAAGGCAACAAATTGGATTTTCTTGCGTTGACCGAATCGTCAAAACAACGCAAGCGGACGCAAATGTAAACATCCGCAGGGCCTGCGTACCCAATGATAAAGATAGGGTACGCAGGCCGCATGCGGCCCCATGAGTACCTGGGCGGAGTTTAACTGGCGGGTATGGCAGTGGGCAGGGCTTCATTAAGAGCTTATACAGCCATATGCAAATGTGAAACTAGCCTAAGATGTCTAGGGCCCCTGTGCGATGTGCGATGTCTAGGGCCCCTGTGCGATGTCTGGGGCCCCGTTCTTGAGTACATCACTCAATGGTTCTCATAAGCATGAAAAATCTGATCTATAGCAGCAGGGGTATATTCTGGCCCGGAGGAGTATAATCTGGCCTAGGTATAATATACCCATGGTCTATACTCCTCTAGGGCAGAATATTAGTGTGTTTTTGCTGCTGTAGTGCTACAGTATATATAGTCATGCGGCTTTTGTCAGATTTTCATGCAGTCTGCAGCAGATTTCCCTCTTCCACGTGACACGGAGAAATCTGCTGTGCTTCTGCCCAAAAAAATCCACATCGTTGGGATGCGGATTTTGATGCAGATTGACTGCTGATTTTTTCCCTGTTGAAAATCAGCAGCAAATCTAGTGCAAGGGAACGGGTGGACTGGACTTATAGCATGTGTTGGAGGCATTACATTGGACTGACAGGAGATGGTGCAGTTCCATCAGTGCATAGTTAATGTTACGTGTTGTAACTTGTTATGTATGTTTCTCCCTGCTCTCTATGATATGCACCTTAAGTTCTCCACTGTGAGTTCCTATTCTATCCTCATAAGGTATATAAAGTGAACTTGGAACACCTCCAACAACAAAAAAAGGTTTCCAATTTTGACATCAATGGAAGACCAACTATATGATTAGCTTTTGAGATTCTACACTGCAACAGAACAAAAGTACCCCCAGTGGATCTACGATCTACCTCCAGAGAAACGTTCAAATGTCAAGTCCCAGTTTAGACAAACATCTAAGCCATATCGAGCAGAGAAAGGGATAATTTACTATGGAAAAAAGGAGGTTCTCACTAAAAGCCGACTGCCAAATATCCTGAAGGCCTGTCCCGGCAACCCAACTTCTGGTGGCCATTTTGGCAGAGATAAAACATTTGCCAAAATTTCTGACCGTTCTTACTGGAAGGGAATGAAGAATGTTGTTTACCAACATGTCAAAGCCTGTAAAAAATGTTTTGTCATATGTCCCAAAATCAGCAAAGAAGCTCCACCACTCAACAGTATACCAGTGCCTGGAAAAGTATGGAGCTTAGTTGGGATTGATATGATCAGTCCTCTTCAGGAAACATCAGTCGGCAACAAATATATAGTTGCTGTCACTGATCATTTCTCAAAGTGGACTGAAGCAACAGCTGTTCCAGACAAGAGTGCCATGTCAGTAGCAAAATGTTTGCACACCATTATTTGCCGCTTAGGCTGTATGGACACTCTGATTAGCGACCAGGGAAGAGAGTTTGTGAACTCGATCATCGACAACCTGATGGATCATTTTAAAACGGACCACCGCATTTCATCTGCCTACCACCCACAAACAAATGACCAGCGGGAACGTGACAATCGAACACTCAAAGAATCTCTTTGCAAGCTCTTCAATGACCAAGGAACCAACTGGGACCAGTGCATCCCTGGTGTTTTGTTTGCCTATCACACGTCTGTGCATGCCTCAACCAAGTGCACTCCATTTGAGGTCATGTGTGGACGAAAGGCTAAGCTTCCTATTGACCTCAATCCATCAGCCAATGACACTGTGGATGTCATGTCTCTTTCAGATGATGCCAACCCTGATGTGCTAAATACACTCACAACCATTCATAACAGGATCCTCTCAACTGTAAGTACCAACATGCATTCTGCTCAGGAACACCAAAAGTGTGCCTTTGATCGCCGACACAAGAGCAACAAAGAAATCACTGCTGGCACCATTGTTTATATTAAGAATCAATATCGTATTCATCACATGGGTTCAAAGATGGCACCACGCTGGGTTGGACCCTACTTAGTTGTAAAATCCTTAACCAAGAGACGAGTAAAACTTAAGAACAATAAGACTGGCAAGATACTAAGCAACACCTACCATGCCAGCAACCTTAAGATTTACCAGGGTGAAGAGACTTCTCTACCACCCCAGTCCCCTGATGACTGTCCCAGTGACTCTGCCACACAGAAACACCAGCAAACCAAGACTTTCAACCCACTACCATGTTCAGGAAGGAAGTATCTTACCACCACTCTTGACCTTACGTTTAATAGGGTTGTGTACTTTGGAGGTGTAGTGAGCTGCCCGGCTGTGGCTGTTCCGTTATCATTGACATAGAATCTGTGACAGACACTGCCCCCGTGTGGCCAGAAGTTATACCTATGCCGAATGTGATTACAGAGAAACAAACTGTATTGGCTAAACTCCCCCCTGTTATGTCATGTGAACAGGAAGGGGAGGGAGAAGAGAAAGAGCCCGGGAAACCAGTCGGTGCAGAGAGAGGTCTGTGTGTGCTGGTGTCCTCCTGTTGATGCGATATAGAAGATTGCCTGGATGACCCCTCTCTCTTGGAAGCTGACATCCAGATTGTTCCCAGCTCCCACACTGCGGAGCACTCAGCGGTGACATCTTCACAGATCCTGGAGCCCATGAACTGTAAGCGGGTCCTCTGTTGAGAGGCCGAACATTCCACCCTTACCTGCTGAACCCCAAGGATTACAGTCTGGACCTGAGAGACAGAGTTTTGTTTACTCCCTGTTGTTTTCTCTTCGGCTGGAGCGTCTCCCTGCAGTGACAGACAGGCCTGCGACGTGGGAAGATAACCTCCTGGAGCAAAGGAACTGGTAACGTGTGGATAGGGACAGTGAGGGAAAGTTTGTTATTACACGTTATTTCTGTGAATAAGCATACTTTGTACTGTATTATTGTGTTCTGCTGTGTTAAGGAAAATGTATAACAGTAAAGATACGTTTGTTAAGATGGAATCTGAGTGTGGAAGTTTTGCTGAGCCAGATCATGGATATGCATGGGCGGCCTTGCCCTCGGACACTTCATCTGGCATAGTCGGCAGGATCTGTGCCCAGCAAGATTCCCACCCAGGCCCAGTGTACAGTCAGAAACCGCCGCCGGTGTCCATTGTAAACCAGGTCAGGAAGTTTGGCGGGCGAAACTACCCCGTACCAGAGTGGGCGGAACAAGTGCGGATACTGGGAGAAATGTATAATGTTGACCCTAAGACCTTGGCAGAAATGGCGGTACTGACGCTAGAGGGGAAGGCATGGACGACAGTCAGACTGGAGATGGTCAGGGGGCAGCGTGCGTTGGAGGATTTGGTGCGGGTGCTGGAAAAGACCTATGGACCTACTACGTACCAGGGAACGCTGCGATACCTGTTCTTCAGGCGGACACAGCTTGAATGGGAGGACATTGCCCAATATGCAAATGCCCTTCAGGTACTCCTTGAACAAGTCTGTGCAAAAGGGGAACAACTGGCTACTATAGCTCCTCGTGACCTGGTACTGAGAGACCAATTCGTTATAGGGCTGAGAGACCAGTATCTTAACCGTACGCTACAGGACTTGATTCGGATGACGCCGACTCTCACCTTCGCTGAAGTCAAGCAGGAAGCCATAGAACGTTCTAGGGGGCCTGTCATGGATGTGGGGACTCAAAGCGCTGCGTCCAGATCCATATTAGACAGAAAACAGCCCAACAGTGACACCGAGGAGCTGAAACAGATGGTAGCAGATTTACAGCAACAGGTGTCACAGTTAACACTAGAACGACAGAGAGACCAGCGGATACGACCTAGCCGTCCCGCGGGACCGTGTTGGTCATGTGGTGACCCTCGCCACAGGGCGAATCGTTGTCCTCAACGAACAAACCATCAGTTACCACGACGAACAGAATATCAGCTACATCCACAAGCAGAGCCACCACGCCAGGTCTCACCACAATGGCCGCCATTAAACTAGACACCCGTGCAGCTGAGGTTCGAGCAGCAGGGGGGGACAGAGAATGGGGTGTAGAAAAACAGAGCCAGCAACGGAGTACTCTCGCCTCGAGTAGTCCTACACTTGAAATTATTCTGGAGGGAGTTGCAGTGCAAGGATTGATGGACACTGGGTCGCAAGTGACCACGATCTCTGAACAGTTTTATGAAAAGTACCTCAAACCAAGAACTGCTTGTGATCCAGATACCACCATAAAGATTATTGCGGCTAATAACCTACCCATTCCAGTAACCGGAGTCGCCTGGATGGATACGAAGGCCTGCGGACAAGACCTAGGGAAACGAGGAATCATCATTGTCAAGGAAGGCTTCGGCTCCGAGACCCCAGTAATAATCGGAATTAATATCTTGGAAGACCTGGACCTTATGCTGTTGACAAGAAAAGGGCCCAAGTACTGGCAGAAAGTTACCAAACATAAACCGACTCATCTGGCGTTCCAACGCGTAATCCGGACCATTGGACTTCAACAGATGGCAAAGGAACAACTACCCCTAGCAGCCATTAAAGTGCCCCGCTGTACCCGGATTACTGTGCCCGCTGAAAAAGAGACAGTCATTTCCCTGCCTCTTAACACCAACCGACAACTTGAAGGAGTTGAAGTGTTAATCGAGCCGAGGGCTCCAAGTGGGAGTAAGCTAAACCCACTAGTCGCCCGCACCCTAGGCGTCGTGAGGAACGGAAGAGTCCCTGTCAGGCTAAACAACACTGCAGACGTAGGTGTAGCTCTTGAGGCTGGCACGCAAATTGCCAGAGTATATGCTCTACCCACAGAAGTGAACCCCATGGGACCCTTACAATTCACCCCGTCTACAGAAGATGGCTGGACGGTAACTGTCTCAGCCATAAATGCTCAAGCAGATGATGAAGACATTGGGTGAAAACTACTGGAAAAAGTGCAACTGGACCCGTCCCAGTACACCAAACAGGAAGTGTCTCAAGTGGAGAAACTACTGCGAGAACACCAAGACTCCTTTGCAAAGCATGACACCGACTTCGGGTACACCACCAGTATCCAACACGAGATTCCCACGGGCGATGCTGCCCCTATTCGCGAGAGGTACCGACAAATACCACCTCAACAATACCAGGAGGTGAAAAGCCTCTTAGAATCTATGCTACACGCCGGAGTGGTGCGGGAAATCCAGAGCCCATGGGCTGCACCCGTGGTGATAGTCAAAAAGAAAGATGGATCCCTGAGATTTTGCATAGACTACCGTCGGTTGAACGCTTGCACGATCCGGGACTCCTATCGACCGCCCTGAAAAAGGCCAAATATTTTTTGTCTCTAGACTTGGCCAGTGGATATTGGCAGGTCCCCGTGAGAAGGACAGAGAAAAGACCGCCTTCATCCTTCCCATGGGCCTGTACGAGTTTGACCGGATGCCATTCGGCTTGAATAACGCACCAGGGACCTTTCAGAGACTGATGGAACGCTGTCTGGGAGATTTCAACTTCGAATTCACGCTGATATACCTTGATGACATCATGGTATACTCCGCCACCTTCGAGGATCATCTTCACAAGCTTGGCAAAGTGTTCCAGCGCTTGAAGAAACACGGCTTGAAGTTGAAGCCCAGCAAGTGCCGTCTATTCCAGCAGGAGATCGATTACCTGGGACACCGGATCTCGGCCGAAGGTGTCCAACCCTCTCCAGAGAAGATAGCAGCTGTCCAAGAGTGGCCACAGCCAACTACCATCAAAGAAGTCCAGGCTTTCCTGGGGCTAGCGGGCTATTTCCGCCGATTTGTCAAGGACTTTGCCCGGCTTGCGGAACCACTGCATGAGACCCTCCGAGGGACCGCGAACAGTCCTAGAAGACGACGCATCAGCTGGGGGCCCGACCAAGAAAAATCCTTCCGGGTGCTTCAAGCTGCTCTGACATCACCCCCTATTCTGGCATATGCAGACTACACCTTGCCGTTCCAGTTATACACCGACGCCAGCCTTCAAGGTCTCGGGGCGGTCCTCTCCCAAGTCCAAGATAACAAGGAACGCGTAATAGCCTATGCCAGTAGATCCCTCCATGACACCGAAAAGAACCCCGTCAACTACAGCTCTTTCCGCCTGGAACTCCTGGCCCTGACCTGGGCTATGACAGAGAAATTTGCTGGCTACCTGACAGGGGCGGAGGTGCTGGTCGTGACAGACAACAATCCTCTTGCCCACCTAGAAAATGCCAAACTAGGGGCAATGGAACAGCGCTGGATGGCAAGGCTCTCTAGATTCCAATACAAAATTAAATACAGAGCGGGGACGGAGAATCAGAATGCTGACAGCCTTTCCAGAGTGACATCATCCCCGCCGGTAGGGGACCGGGATGAAGAGTTGGAGGGAGATGAACTGCCCGACTTTGCCCGGCTAGCTAAACAAATAGAAGATAGCCGCCAGTATGCTGTAGGTGGGATCGAAGCCGTAGTGGGGTCCCCCCTGTCCCAACAAGAATGGGCCAAGCTTCAAGATCGAGACCCTGAACACGTCTTACTGAAACAGTACGTGAAGACACAAGAGAAACCACCCTCCGAAGTAAGAGCCCGACTATCAACCAGGGCCTCTGCCCTACTTGCCCAATGGGATCGGCTGATCGTGAAGGATGGAGTCTTGTATCGCATGGCCCTTTTATCCCATATGCTGGAAGAATGTTTGCAGATTGTCGTCCCGGTACAGCTAGCCCATGAGATGGTGGCTGAAGCCCACAGAAGGAACGGCCACTTCGGCATAGACAAGACCCTCCGGTGGACCCAGCAATTCATTTTTTGCCCAGGACTCCGTAAGCTGGTTGAAAACGTCTGCCTAAGATGTCGTACATGTGAACTCCACAAGTCTACTGAGCAGCGTGCACCCGTCCAGACTATTAGCACATCCAGGCCCCTCTAGTTGTTGATGGTGGACTATCTGTTGATCGGAACGGCGAATAGAGGCTACCAGTACTGTCTGGTGATGGTGGACCACTTCACGAAATTCGCCGTCGCTGTTGCTACCAAAGATCAGACTGCCGAATCAGCTGCACAGGCCATCTGTCAACACTTCGTTCGGGTCTACGGGTGTCCGGAGCGGCTGCACTCTGATCAGGGGGCGTGTTTTGAAGGGCGAGTCATTGAAGAACTTCAGCAGATGTATGGAATCAAGAAGTCCAGGACCACCCCGTATCATCCACAAGGGAATGGCGCATGTGAACGTTTCAACCGGACCCTCTTACAACTGATCCGAACCTTAGCAGAAGACAAAAAGCCCGACTGGCCTCGATTCCTCCCAGAACTGCTGTGGGCCTATAACAATCAAGTCCATTCTGTCACCAGATACACGCCTTACACCCTCCTTTTTGGCCGCCCAGGCAAAGGCATCCATGAGCTACACCTGTCTAACTCTGATGAATACACCTGTGGTACCTATCCTTCCTGGCTACAAGCACACCGTCAAAGGATGGAAACTGTCTACCGGCTGGTGGAACAGCAGATCCAGGACCAGGTCCACGCTGATCCACTTCCAGTACAAGAAGACCTACTGAGTGTGGGTCAACTAGTCCTAGTTCGTATAAAGAAACCGCAAGGAAAACTCCGGCCCAAGTGGGAGACCGAAGTCTATCGAATAATTGGACACCCGTACCCTGGTGGCCCCGTCTACCAAGTACAAGGCGAAGACAGCGGCAGCCTCCGCACCCTGCACCGTAACATGTTGCGCCCCTGTCGTTCTCAGCCTGACTCCCCTCCTATAATGCCTAGAGAGACGGATGTCACTAATACTGTGGGAGACACCGATACCGTGGATGTAGAGGTGGAAGACATCCCTACCCCTGCTCGCCTGACTGACGCGTCTGAACCCCTTACCTTCTCGACTGACTTACCGACTGGGGCGGAGAGTGGGGGGACTGATCGGGGAGAGAGACTAGCACCCGTTAGGCGGACAGCGAGGACCACCGCAGGAGTGCCCCCGGGACAGTCCTACAGAGACCAATATGTGTGGCCCTTTTCACAGCCGGGTCCTACAACCTCCACAGCCATCGCCGCCCTGGAGACAGTCGTTGACAGGGACTGCCAAGCTTTAAGCAGTGTGTGCTGGCGTCCTCCTGTTGATGCGATATAGAAGATTGCCTGGATGACCCCTCTCTCTTGGAAGCTGACATCCAGATTGTTCCCAGCTCCCACACTGCGGAGCACTCAGCGGTGACATCTTCACAGATCCTGGAGCCCATGAACTGTAAGCAGGTCCTCTGTTGAGAGGCCGAACATTCCACCCTTACCTGCTGAACCCCAAGGATTACAGTCTGGACCTGAGAGACAGAGTTTTGTTTACTCCCTGTTGTTTTCTCTTCGGCTGGAGCGTCTCCCTGCAGTGACAGACAGGCCGGCGACGTGGGAAGATAACCTCCTGGAGCAAAGGAACTGGTAACGTGTGGATAGGGACAGTGAGGGAAAGTTTGTTATTACACGTTATTTCTGTGAATAAGTATACTTTGTACTGTATTATTGTGTTCTGCTGTGTTAAGGAAAATGTATAACAGTAAAGATACGTTTGTTAAGATGGAATCTGAGTGTGGAAGTTTTGCTGGGCCAGATCATGGATATGCATGGGCGGCCTTGCCCTCGGACACTTCAGAGGCACAAGAGATCTTGGACAACCACGGCGTACATAAAAACCAAAGGTGATGGGAACTGCTATTTTCGGGCCATCAGCTATTTCCTGACAGGAACAGAGGACAACTACTCCCTTCTCAGAGCTAAAGTCATCCACCACATGAAAACTGACTTGTCCAAAAATCTACAGGGTTACTGTAATTAAGATGTGAATGAATATGTGAGCACCTCTGGCATCTCTCGTGATGGAGTCTGGGCAACTGATGCTGAAATCATGGCCGCAGCAAATCTGTTGAGTTGTGACATCGTCATCCACACCAAAGTTGGTGACACCATGGATTGGTTGCCCTATCCCGCAAGCTTCAATCTGCAGTGAACAACAGAACATGCACTTTATCAACAATCATGATCATTTTAATGTTGTTATCAGTGATTACCTTTGAATGTTTATATTGTAGTGTCCTGTCACCAGCCATGTGTATGATTATCAGCCGAAAGCCTCTCTGGAACCAATAATCGCCCCATGTAAAAGTACCTTTATAAGTTGAAGTTTCAGAATGTTATAACTTTTATTATATCCCTAACAGTTTTTTTATGAACAGTCAAGGTTTTCAGGTTGAAGTAAAAAAAAAATCTGTGTGTTTAGAGTTTTAAACACTAAAATGTTGAAAAATTATGTAATTCTTGAGTATATCACTCAATGGTGCTCATAAACGTGAAAAATCGGATCTTTAATATGCTTTAATATACTCAAGAACGGGGCCACAGACATCACAGAGGGGGTCCCAAACTGCGCACAGGGGGCAGAGACAGCGCACAGGGGCCCTGCGCGCTGTCTCTTCTCCCCTTGCACACTCACTTCCCCCTCCCTTGTGCACTGTCTCTGCCCCCCTGTGCGCTGCCTGGGGCCCTGTGTGCTGCCTGGGGCCCCTGTGCGCTGCCTGTAGCCCCATGTGCTGCCTGGGGCCTCGTGTGCTACCAGGGACCCCTGTGAGCTGCCTAGGGCCCTGTGCGCTGCCTGGGGCCCCAGTGCTCTGCCTGGAGCCCCGTGTGCTGCCTGGGGCCCTGTGCGCTGCCTGGGGCCCTGTGCGCTGCCAGGGACGCCTATGTGCTCCCTGCGCTGCCTGGAGCCACATGTGCTGCCTGGGTCCTCGTGTGCTACATGGGGTCCTGTGTGCTGCCTGGGGCCCCTGTGCACTGCTTGGGGCCCCGTGCACTGCCTGTGGCCCCTGTGCGCTGCCTGGGGCCCCTGTGTGCTGCCTGGGGCCCCTGTGTGCTGCCTGGGGCCCCGTTATTAAGAATGTCACCCAATGGTTCTCAAAAGCCTGAAAAATCTGATCTACAGTAGCTGCGGTATATTATGACCTGGAGGGGTATAAACTGGACTAGTCCACTTTAACCCCGGGTATATTCTGCGCGGGGGGTTAATCTGGCCTGTTACATCGGCGCCTGCGTACTGCAGTACTTTGCTCTGCCCTCAACAGAGAAGACAAAGTACGGCCGAGCCGGAGCGTGAATACAAGAAGAGGACGTCATCGTAAGAAGATGGGAGACACCGGACCCAGAACGCAGAAGGACTGGGTGGGTGAGCAATAGAGTCTGCACTCCGCATATCATACACTGAGGCCCCTGATCATGTGACCCCTGACTCCTCCCCTCCTGTGACCTCATCACAGGTCCTGTGCGCACAGAGGAGCCATACATGTGGAGTGCGGCTCTGTGGGTGGAGGTCGGTGCTGGAGGCCCCATTATTCTCTATGTGGAGTGCGGCTCTGCGGGTGGAGGTTGGTGCTGGAGGCTCCATTATTCTCTATGTGGAGTGCGGCTCTGCGGGTGGAGGTCGGTGCTGGAGGCCCCATTATTCTCTATGTGGAGTGCGGCTCTGCGGGTGGAGGTTGGTGCTGGAGGCTCCATTATTCTCTATGTGGAGTGCGGCTCTGCGGGTGGAGGTCGGTGCTGGAGGCGCCAATTATTCTCTATATGGAGTGTGGCTCTGTGGGTGGAGGTAGGTGCTGGAGGCCCCATTCTCTATGTGGAGTGCGGCTCTGTGGGTGGAGGTCAGTGCTGGAGGCCCCATTATTCTCTATGTGGAGTGCGGCTCTGTGGGTGGAGGTAGGTGCTGGAGGCCCCATTATTCTCTATATGGAGTGTGGCTCTGCGGGTGGAGGTCAGTGCTGGAGGCTCCATTATTCTCTATGTGGAGTGTGGCTCTGCGGGTGGAGGTCGGTGCTGGAGGCTCCATTATTCTCTATGTGGAGTGCGGCTCTGCGGGTGGAGGTCGGTGCTGGAGGCTCCATTATTCTCTATGTGGAGTGCGGCTCTGCGGGGAGGTCGGTGCTGGAGGCTCCATTATTCTCTATGTGGAGTGCGGCTCTGCGGGTGGAGGTCGGTGCTGGAGGCTCCATTATTCTCTATGTGGAGTGCGGCTCTGCGGGTGGAGGTCGGTGCTGGAGGCTCCATTATTCTCTATATGGAGTGTGGCTCTGCGGGTGGAGGTCGGTGCTGGAGGCTCCATTATTCTCTATGTGGAGTGTGGCTCTGTGGGTGGAGGTTGGTGCTGGAGGCTCCATTATTCTCTATATGGAGTGTGGCTCTGCGGGTGGAGGTCGGTGCTGGAGGCTCCATTATTCTCTATGTGGAGTGCGGCTCTGTGGGTGGAGGTTGGTGCTGGATCCTCCATTATTCTCTATGTGGAGTGTGGCTCTGTGGGTGGAGGTCGGTGCTGGAGGCTCCATTATTCTCTATGTGGAGTGTGGCTCTGCGGGTGGAGGTCGGTGCTGGAGGCGCCAATTATTCTCTATATGGAGTGTGGCTCTGTGGGTGGAGGTAGGTGCTGGAGGCCCCATTCTCTATGTGGAGTGCGGCTCTGTGGGTGGAGGTCAGTGCTGGAGGCCCCATTATTCTCTATGTGGAGTGCGGCTCTGTGGGTGGAGGTAGGTGCTGGAGGCCCCATTATTCTCTATATGGAGTGTGGCTCTGCGGGTGGAGGTCAGTGCTGGAGGCTCCATTATTCTCTATGTGGAGTGCGGCTCTGCGGGTGGAGGTCGGTGCTGGAGGCTCCATTATTCTCTATGTGGAGTGCGGCTCTGCGGGTGGAGGTCGGTGCTGGAGGCTCCATTATTCTCTATGTGGAGTGCGGCTCTGCGGGTGGAGGTCGGTGCTGGAGGCTCCATTATTCTCTATGTGGAGTGTGGCTCTGTGGGTGGAGGTCGGTGCTGGAGGCTCCATTATTCTCTATATGGAGTGTGGCTCTGCGGGTGGAGGTCGGTGCTGGAGGCTCCATTATTCTCTATGTGGAGTGTGGCTCTGTGGGTGGAGGTTGGTGCTGGAGGCTCCATTATTCTCTATATGGAGTGTGGCTCTGCGGGTGGAGGTCGGTGCTGGAGGCTCCATTATTCTCTATGTGGAGTGCGGCTCTGTGGGTGGAGGTTGGTGCTGGATCCTCCATTATTCTCTATGTGGAGTGTGGCTCTGTGGGTGGAGGTCGGTGCTGGAGGCTCCATTATTCTCTATGTGGAGTGCGGCTCTGCGGGTGGAGGTCGGTGCTGGAGGCTCCATTATTCTCTATGTGGAGTGCGGCTCTGCGGGTGGAGGTCGGTGCTGGAGGCTCCATTATTCTCTATGTGGAGTGTGGCTCTGTGGGTGGAGGTCGGTGCTGGAGGCTCCATTATTCTCTATATGGAGTGTGGCTCTGCGGGTGGAGGTCGGTGCTGGAGGCTCCATTATTCTCTATGTGGAGTGTGGCTCTGTGGGTGGAGGTTGGTGCTGGAGGCTCCATTATTCTCTATATGGAGTGTGGCTCTGCGGGTGGAGGTCGGTGCTGGAGGCTCCATTATTCTCTATGTGGAGTGCGGCTCTGTGGGTGGAGGTTGGTGCTGGATCCTCCATTATTCTCTATGTGGAGTGTGGCTCTGTGGGTGGAGGTCGGTGCTGGAGGCTCCATTATTCTCTATGTGGAGTGCGGCTCTGCGGGTGGAGGTCGGTGCTGGAGGCCCCATTATTCTCTATGTGGAGTGCGGCTCTGCGGGTGGAGGTCGGTGCTGGAGGCCCCATTATTCTCTATGTGGAGTGTGGCTCTGCGGGTGGAGGTCGGTGCTGGAGGCTCCATTATTCTCTATGTAGAGTGCGGCTCTGTGGGTGGAGGTTGGTGCTGGAGGCTCCATTATTCTCTATGTGGAGTGCGGCTCTGCGGGTGGAGGTCGGTGCTGGAGGCTCCATTATTCTCTATGTGGAGTGCGGCTCTGCGGGTGGAGGTCGGTGCTGGAGATTCCCCATTACTGAGCGCTGGGGACATTAACCCCTTCAGCACTGAGACTCTTTTGAGGATTTTGTTGCCACTTTATAAGAATCATAACGGTTTTGTTCTATTTCCTGTAATTAATACATACGACCCAACTATGGAGGACAGGAAGTGAGGTAGCGGATTGTTCTCACAGTACAGGGCCCCTTTCTTGGCCCCACACAGTGTAATGCCCCCATTATGGCCCTGTTATCAGGTGACCGGATACAACACACCGACAAACACAAGGCGGAAGTAACCAATATAATTATTTATTTCCTGATAATGGGAATTGTGGTCACTACGGCAACAGTGAATAATGCAGAACAGGGTGATTACAAGGTGAAATACACAATATCAGATACACAATGAATTATCCGCCTCACTCTCACTAATAGCAGCCTCTCACCACATGTGACTTTAGCTACTGACAAGGGGGATTTTTCTGACACTTATAGTCGACAACACTCTACTCTGCGAACACCGGCCATAGTGGGGTCTCCGGCTCTTCCCGTTAGGCTTTATTAGGAGGACTTATGGCCTATCAGGGCTCGCTGGGCTGCCTTCACTTCTACCAGCTTTCACCTTGTCTCTTGTACACCCTGGACCAACACCTGTACTGACATCAGTGCTGGAAGCAATGGCCGGCTCACTCGCGCCTCCTGCTCTTCACTGCAGGCGTATACTACTGAGCAGACTCTCCTCACAGATCATTGGCACATCCGTCTCTTGTACCAGAAGTAACAAGAGCTGGGACTCTGCTCTTGCCTGGCATAGTCTGGACTCCAGGTCTTGATCAGTGCAGGTGTGGTTCTCAGGCCTTGGCTGGCATAGTCTGGACTCTGGGACTCATCTGGTGCCACCTGGGTACTGCCACCAGCTGCCTTGGGCACTTTACCATGGCCTGGTACCTCAGATTCTTCCCCGCACCCCGTTTCTTTTTGCTTGGCGCCAAACATGTTCTGGCTTTAGGGCTATGGCCTTTATAATAACAGGAAACTGTCATCAAGGTCACCTGACCTGGTGTACCATCTACACTGTTTCTTCCTGAAACTCTTTCTCTTCCCATTGATTCCGTAGGGTCCTGTCTGAATGGCAGATGGCAGTCTTTTTGTACAAATGGCACAAATTCTGAGGATTTGTTCTTATGACACATGTTTTTACACCCCTTATGCAGTATATATGATTCCCCTCACACAGTGTAAAGTTTCCACAGTACTGGCATGTCTCACACAAAAGAGATTTTCACAGTTTCACCTTACCTTCAAACATAGTATAACCTCAGTCCCGCCATTCTCTCCACACAGTATGTTTCCATATTACCATCATCCCACCACACACAGTGTAATGTTCCCACAGTACCGCCATCCTCCTACATAGTATAATGTTCCCACAGTACCGCCATCCTCCTACATAGTATAATGTTCCCACAGTACCACCATCCTCCTACATAGTATAATGTTCCCACAGTACCACCATCCTCCTACATAGTATAATGTTCCCACAGTACCACCATCCTCCTGTATAGTATAATGTTCCCACAGTACCACCATCCTCCTACATAGTGTAATGTTCCCACAATAGCAGGTTCCTACACACAGTATAATGTTCCCACAGTACCACCATCCTCCTACATAGTGTAATGTTCCCACAGTACCACCATCCTCCTACATAGTGTAATGTTCCCACAGTACCACCATCCTCCTACATAGTGTAATGTTCCCACAGTACCACCATCCTCCTACATAGTGTAATGTTTTCACAAAAGCAGGTTCCTACACACACAGTATAATGTTCCCACATTACCGATATCCCCCTACATAGTATAATTTTCCAACAATAGCAGCTTGCCATTCACACAGGATAATGTTTCCACAGGACTGGCATCCCCCTCGCGCACAGTATAATATTCCCACAACACTGTATACCGGGATGGGGGCCAGCCATATATACTAGGATGGTTAACTATGTAAACCAGGATGAGGGTGGGGGCCATATATATCAGGATAAGGGGCCATGTATACTCAGGAGGGGACGTATACCTGGATTGGTGGCCATATATAACTGTATGAGGACATACATACCATGATAGATATTATATATACCTGAATGGAGCCACTTATATCAGGATTAGAACATATACAGCTCTGGCAAAAATTAAGAGACCACTGCACAGTTTTCTAAAAATCACCATCTCTACGTGTCTGATAGCCATTCCATTCCAGGGTCAGTTCAATTCCAACTAAAGTACACCTCATTCTACTTTAATGTGCTTCTGATTAGATGATCACCTAAACCAAATCTTATATAACAAGGGAAAGTATAAAAAATAATGTTGTGTGCAATAGGACAAGCTGGATGACCAAACAAGTGCTAGGAATAGCCCTAAATTAATTTGAATGAAAAAATAATTTCTAACCATGTCAAAGGAGTTGAAAAGAAAAATCTTGAGTGAGGAAAAGATGGGCTCAATTCTGGCTTTACTAGTAGAAGGACTGTAGTCCATTACAACAAGGTCAAGCAGCAGACATTGGGGACAACAAAGCTACAGACCGGCAGAGGGCAAAAGCGACTCTCCACTGACCGGGATGACCATCATCTTATTCAAATGTCAGTCAGCAACCCCAGGATGACATCAAGTGCCCTACAAAAGGAATGGCAAATGGCAGCTGGGGTGAAGTGCACGGCAAGAACAGTTCATAACAGACTCCTAGAGGCAGGCCTAAAGTCATGTAAAGCTAGAAAAAAGCCTTTCATCAATGAGAAACAAAGGAGAGCCATGCTGAAGTTTGCCAAAAACCCTAAGGATTGGACCATAGAGGACTGGAGTAAGGTAATCTCGGATGCATCTAATTTTCAGCTTTGCCCAACACCTGGACGTCTAATGGTTAGACGGAGACCTGGAGAGGCGTACAAGCCACAGCGTCTTGCTTCCACTGTGACATTTGGTGGAGAATCAGTGATGATCTGGGGTTGCTTCAGCAAGGCTGGAATTGGGCAGATTAATGTTTGCGAAGGAAGTATGAATCAAGCCGCAGAAAAGGTTATCCTTGAAAACCACTTGCTTCCGTCTACTCAGGCAATGCTCCTTTACTCTGTGAGCTGGTTTTTCCAGCAGGACAATGCCCCATGCCACATAGCTAGGTCAATCAATGTGTGAATGAAGGAGCACCACATCAAGACCCTGTCATGGCCAGCCGAATCTCCAGACCTGAGCCCCATTGAAAACCTCTGGAATGTAATCAAGAGGAAGATGGATAGTCACAAGCCATCAAACAAAAAACTGCTTACATTTTTGTTCCAGGAGTGGTATAAGGTCACCCAAAAGTAGTGGGAAAGACTGGTGGAAAGCATGCCAAGACACATGAAAACTGTGACTAAAAATGATGGTTATTCCACAACGTATTCATTTCCGAACTCTTCCTGAGTTAAAACATGAGTAATGTTGTTTCTACATTATTAAGAACTTGTTTTCTCTAGTAACCCCCCATAACAGCACACCTGGAGGATGTTACTCCTTTCCTAATAGGGCCAGGAAATGACAAAGAAGTTAAATAACCCCTCCCTCATCCTCCCCTCAGTATTGTTTTCTGTCCCTACTAGGGTTGAAGAGGTGTACTGTACCGGCAGCAGTCACCGGGGGGGAAAAGAGATCTTAACGCTGGGCAGCTGGGGAGCAGACTTGCTTCTCTTCCCCGTGCACTGCTCCCGTCTTCTCTGGACTCGGGACATCCGCCACCAGTCCGCACCTGCAGGGCAAGGTCTGGGTGGCATTCTTCAGCTGGAAACCTCTCGGAGCTCTCCAGCCCCTCTCCTCCTCCAGCGGTATGCGTGCGATGAGGACTTCCGGTCTGAAGCCGACGGCAGGATGTGACGTCAGACGCCGTCCGGCTTCAGTGTTCAGGAAGGTCCTTTTGAGTTCCACGCTGGAACGCATGATAGAACGGCGTGGATGATGTTGGCGACCTCCCCCCACATACATCCGGACATTGGAGGAGGAGGTTCTCTCAACAGGAGGACAGGTGCTGTGGTCCAGTCGCCTATTTAAGAGCCCCGGACAAGAAGAGATCTCAGGTAAGACCACTGTGTGGTGAAAAGCATGGAGATGTCCGCTGCCTCGCGCTCTGCTCTTGCAGATCCCAGCACCATCCCGGCCCCAGTAAGTAGTCTGGTCCACTCCCTGATGCGGGTTGCAAACTTATGATTCCTTCTCCCCTTTATTTCAGGGGGAGAAGGAACCCGCATCAGGAGGCAAATCCAAAGCTATGCGCAAATGCGCAGTTTGTGTAAAGAAATTGTCCTCTTCATACAAGAAGACATTGTGCAAAGAATGCACAGAGAAAATTATTAGGGAAGAGCAGCCATCTCTCATGGAAGAGATTAAAGGCTTAATCCAGCACGAGATCAAAAGCTCTCTGGCCACCTTTTCCCAACCCACACCCAACCCTAGTGCTCCTCCGGAGGCTAAGAAAAGAAGGCTTAATCCAGAGGATGAAGGACATGAGGATTCTCAGGGGGAGATGTCGGATGAACCTCCAGAAGAGGGTGAAATATCATTAAATTCCGAGGCTTCCCGACAGGAGAGATATTACTTCTCCTCAAATGACATAGAAGAACTCCTACAGCAGTGAGGAAGACTATGGAGATTGAAGAAGAAAAAATGGCTCAGTCAGTACAGGAAGAGATTTTGGGGGTCTTTGTCCTAAGAAAAAACAAGTATTTCCCATTCACAAAAATATCTGTGACTTAGTCCTAGAAGAATATAGAATTTAGCTATATTCATAAGGAGTTAACTTAGGGTGGGGGCTCATAATTAAGGGGATATAAGGGGCAGCTGTTTGGGGCTCAAGTCCTTTTTGGAAGTGCATCTGAACAGCAAGGTGGATTGCTGTTGAGGGGAGATAGAGAGAAAAAAAAAAAAAATCTATAAATCTTCAGCACAGCGAGTGTGAGCGAGCTAAGTGTGACCTGAGCGTAAGTGTGAACGGCGGTAAGTGTGTGACTTGTGATTCAGTGACTTTGGAATCAGGGAGTTTCCAAGGGAGGAATTGCTTCTGTTTTTTTTTTTTTTTTTTTGGTTTAATTAATACTTTGTATTTATTTTTAATTAACGTTTCTGTGTGGTGCAATCCCCATTAGGAAATGTGCTCCACAATTGTTAATGCCATCCAGTGCACATCTTGCCACATGTATGCAGTCCTTGACCAGCCGGTCGAGGGTGCATACTGCTGTGCGAGATGTGAGCACATTGTGCATTTGGAAACCCAGATACTGGATCTAAATGTGCAGCTGGCAACACTGAGATCCATAGACAATATGGAGAGGAGTCTTCTGCTCACAGAGCAGACGCTCAATGGGATAGATGAGGAGGGGGATGGTAGGATGGAGCTGCAGGACAGTGTGGCAGTTAGCTGGGTGACAGATAGAAGGCGGGGTAGAGGGAAGAGTGCCAGGGAGGCTAGTCCTGATCTGGCACACCCCAATAAGTTTGCTAAGTTGGCAGATGAGGGGGGTGCCAGTACAGGGGTAGCACTGCTGCAGCCAGGCATGTCCTCTGAAAGCCGGAGGAGTGACTGCTCCAGTAAGGAGGGAAAAAGGAGAGCAGGGCAGGCCAGGCAGGTGCTGGTAGTGGGGGACTCAATTATTAGGGGAACAGATAGGGCAATCTGTCACAAAGACAGGGATCGTCGGACGGTGTGCTGCCTACCTGGCGCTCGAGTCCGACACATCGCTGATTGGGTGGACAGATTACTGGGAGGGGCTGGTGAGGACCCAGCGGTCATGGTGCACATTGGCACAAATGACAAAGTTAGAGGTAGGTGGAAGGTCCTTAAAGATGATTTCAGGGAATTAGGCTGCAAGCTGAAAGCAAGGACCTCCAACGTGGTATTTTCCGAAATACTGCCTGTACCACGTGCCACGCCAGAGAGGCAACGGGAGATTAGGGAGGTTAATAAGTGGCTCAAGAATTGGTGTAGGAAGGAGGGGTTTGGGTTCCTGCAGAACTGGGCCGACTTCTCAGTTGGCTACAGGCTCTACGCTAGGGACGGGCTGCACCTCAATGGGGAAGGTGCAGCTGTGCTGGGGGAGAAAATGGTTAGAAGGTTGGAGGAGTGTTTAAACTAGGGATTGGGGGGGAGGGTATTCATTTTATAGGAGGGGAAGATAGTGCAGATAGAGACCTGGGCACAAATAAGGAAGTTGGGGGTGGCGGTGGCATGGGGGGTGGGGTTAGAACAGTTAGTAATTTAAGAAAGAATAGAGGTACAGAGAGTAACATCAAGTGCATGTATACTAATGCCAGAAGCCTCGCCAACAAAATGGATGAATTAGAACTAATGTTGTTGGAGCATAATTATGACATGGTGGGGATATCTGAAACATGGCTGGATGAGAGCCATGACTGGGCTGTTAACTTGCAGGGCTATAGCCTGTTCAGAAATGACCGTACAGATAAGCGAGGGGGAGGGGTGTGTCTGTATGTAAAATCGACCTTAAAACCCATCCTGCGTGATAATATAGGTGAATCGAATGAAAATGTAGAGTCTCTGGGTGGAGATAAGGGGAGGGGGAAAAAATAATAAATTACTGATAGGGGTTTGTTATAAATCTCCAAAACTAATGGAAGCAATGGAGAATATCCTCGTAAAGCAAATAGATGAAGCTGCGACTCAAGGAGAAGTCATTATTATGGGGGACTTCAACTACCCTGAAATAGATTGGGGAACAGAAACCTGCAGTTCCAGCAAAGGTAATCGGTTTTTGACAACTATGAGAGACAATTACCTTTCACAACTGGTTCAGGACCCAACAAGGAGGGGGGCACTGCTAGACCTAATATTAACCAACAGGCCAGACCGCATATCAAATATAAGGGTTGGGGGTCACTTGGGGAATAGTGATCACAAAATAATAAGTTTTCATGTAACCTTTAATAAGATGGGTAGTAGGGGGGTGACAAGGACACTAAACTTCAGGAGGGCAAATTTCCAACGGATGAGAGAGGATCTTGGTGCAATTAACTGGGATGATATCCTGAGACACAAAAATACACAAAGAAAATGGGAGACATTTATTAGCATCCTGGATAGGACCTGTGCACAGTACATACCGTATGGGAATAAACATACTAGAAATAGGAGGAAACCAATATGGCTAAATAGAGCTGTAAGGGGCGCAATAAGGGACAAAAAGAAAGCATTTAGAGAATTAAAGGAAGTAGGTAGTGAGGAGGCATTAAATAAATACAGAAAATTAAATACATTCTGTAAAAAGCAAATCAAGGCAGCAAAGATTGAGACAGAGAGACTCATTGCCAGAGAGAGTAAAAATAATCCCAAAATATTCTTTAACTATATAAATAGTAAGAAACTAAAAAATGACAGTGTTGGCCCCCTTAAAAATAGTCTGGGTGAAATGGTGGATGAGGATGAGGAAAAAGCCAATATGCTAAATGACTTTTTTTCATCAGTATTTACAAAAGAAAATCCCATGGCAGACAATATGATCAGTGAATACAAAAATTCCCCATTAATTGTCACCTGCTTAACCCAGCAGGAAGTACAGCGGCGTCTAAAAATAACTAAAATTGACAAATCTCCGGGCCCGGATGGGATACACCCCCGAGTACTGCAGGAACTAAGTACAGTCATTGATAGACCATTATTTTTAATCTTTAAAGACTCCATAATAACAGGGTCTGTACCACAGGACTGGCGTATAGCAAATGTGGTGCCAATATTCAAAAAAGGGGCAAAAACTGAACTCGGTAATTATAGGCCAGTAAGTTTAACCTCTACTGTGGGTAAAATCCTGGAGGGCATTCTAAGGGATGCTATGCTGGAGTATCTGAAGAGGAATAACCTCATGACCCAGTATCAGCACGGGTTTACTAGGGACCGTTCATGTCAGACTAATTTGATCAGCTTCTATGAAGAGGTAAGTTCCGGACTGGACCAAGGGAACCCAGTGGACGTAGTATATATGGACTTTTCCAAAGCTTTTGATACGGTGCCACACAAAAGGTTGTTACATAAAATGAGAGTAATGGGGATAGGGGAAAATATGTGTAAGTGGGTTGAGAGCTGGCTCAGGGATAGGAAACAAAGGGTGGTTATTAATGGAGCACACTCGGACTGGGTCACGGTTAGCAGTGGGGTACCACAGGGGTCAGTATTGGGCCCTCTTCTTTTTAACATATTTATTAATGACCTTGTAGGGGGCATTCAGAGTAGAATTTCAATATTTGCAGATGACACTAAACTCTGCAGGGTAATCAATACAGGGGAGGACAATTTTATATTACAGGATGATTTATGTAAACTAGAAGCTTGGGCTGATAAATAGCAAATGAGCTTTAATGGGGATAAATGTAAGGTCATGCACTTGGGTAGAAGTAATAAGATGTATAACTATGTGCTTAATTCTAAAACTCTGGTCAAAACCGTCAATGAAAAAGACCTGGGTGTATGGGTGGATGACAAACTCATATTCAGTGGCCAGTGTCAGGCAGCTGCTACAAAGGCAAATAAAATAATGGGATGTATTAAAAGAGGCATAGATGCTCATGAGGAGAACATAATTTTACCTCTATACAAGTCACTAGTTCGACCACACTTAGAATACTGTGCACAGTTCTGGTCTCCGGTGTATAAGAAAGACATAGCTGAACTGGAGCGGGTGCAGAGAAGAGCGACCAAGGTTATTAGAGGACTGAGGGGTCTGCAATACCAAGATAGGTTATTACACTTGGGGCTATTTAGTTTGGAAAAACGAAGACTAAGGGGTGATCTTATGTTAATGTATAAATATATGAGGGGACAGTACAAAGACCTTTCTGATGATCTTTTTAATCATAGACCTGAGACAGGGACAAGGGGGCATCCTCTACGTCTGGAGGAAAGAAGGTTTAAGCATAATAACAGACGCGGATTCTTTACTGTAAGAGCAGTGAGACTATGGAACTCTCTGCCGTATGATGTTGTAATGAGTGATTCATTAATTAAATTTAAGAGGGGACTGGATACCTTTCTGGAAAAGTATAATGTTACAGGGTATATACACAAGATTCCTTGATAAGGCGTTGATCCAGGGAACTAGTCTGATTGCCGTATGTGGAGTCGGGAAGGAATTTTTTTCCCCATGGTGGAGTTACTCTTTGCCACATGGGGTTTTTTTTGCCTTCCCCTGGATCAACATGTTAGGGCATGTTAGGTTAGGCTATGGGTTGAACTAGATGGACTTACAGTCTTCCTTCAACCTTAATAACTATGTAACTATGAATGGGAATCCCCAGAAAAGAGGCTGACCACTCCAGCAGAAATTAAGGATCGGTTTCCGGTAGATGACGACACTGCTTCATGCTGGTCGGAGATTCCAAAGGTGGACGTCCAGATCGCCAGGGTAGCTAAAAAAAACACGCTACCATTTGAAGATGCCTCCCAGTTGAAAGATCCTCTGGAACATAAAATGGACGGCCTACTAAGGAAATCATGGGAAACGTCAGCGTCCTTACTGAACATCAATTCTGTATACATAATTAGTCCATAAATATATAGCATAACACATTCAAAATTACTAAGTAACACAAGACCTCTCTAAGAAATTCATATAGATAGGCCACAAGAATGTATAGTTAAAAAATACAAACTTTATTTCAAACAAAAGAGAAAAAGTATCTCAATCATAAATATAAACACATAAATGTAATGTTAATGATGCCTCCAATCTAACATAGGTCCTGGTGAAAAAAATCCACAGTATCTAAATCTCATACAGTATAAACATATCATTCGATATGCCACCTAGTAGCTATTAATATAGATGCATCAATATGATAACAGCAGCTATACAGACAGGTTAAAGTGCATGGTGCCTATGTTTTATTTTATGGCTTATTTTTTGTTTTATTTTATAACGATACCACACATGATTGGAAAAACATCTATGGTGTACCCATACATATAATTAGCCACTGATATGCCTCAGATACTCCAAAGCCAAATACCGATATCAAACTTATTGGACTGATCTGCTTCACCAGGACCTATGTTAGATTGGAGGCATCATTAACATTACATTTATGTGTTTATATTTATGATTGAGATACTTTTTCTCTTTTGTTTGAAATAAAGTTTGTATTTTTTAACTATACATTCTTGTGGCCTATCTATATGAATTTCTTAGAGAGGTCTTGTGTTACTTTGAACATCAATTCTGTATCTACCTGTGTGGCTAGGTCAATGCACCGCTGGCTGGGACAACTAGAAGAGCACCTGTCCTCAGGCACTCCCAGAGAGGATATTCTAGCCTCCCTACCCATCTTCCAGAAAGCGACAGGATTTCTAGCAGATGCCTCGGCAGAATCGGTGAGGGTGGCAGCAAGATCATCAGGGTTGTCAAATTCTGTAAGACGAGCACTCTGGCTAAGATCTTGGTCTGGGGACATGAATTCGAAGATGAGGCTGTGTTCTATTCCTTTTAAAGGAAAATATATGTTTGGGCCTGCCCTGGATGATCTACTGTAGAAAGCCTCAGACAAAAAGAAGACATTGCCAGAGCCTAGAAACCCTAGAAAGAGACCCTTTCGCTCTCAGCAAGAGCATACTCCTCAACACAGAGGTAAGGGTAAGTCGGGGCGTTGGAGTTATCCAAAAGGGGGAAAAGACAGGAATCTTTTTCTTCCCCCAACTCCAAAATCAAAGAAAACAATTATGCCACCACGGTGGGGGGTCATATATCAAACTTCCTCCCATACTGGCAAACAAACTGCTCAGACCAATGGACCTTAAGATCAGTCAGAGACGGGATAAAAATAGAGTTTGTATCCTCAAAAGATGTTAAAGACAACATCTTTATCCACACCAAAGCTACAATCCACATTGATAGTGGGAGTACAAGATCTGCTAGTCAACAATGTGATCTCCACAGTCCCGGAGAACGAGCGGAACAGAGGACATTATTCAAACCTATTCCTAATAAAGAAACCGAATGGGTCCCATCGAGTGATAATCAACCTAAAACCCCTAAATCGATATGTCGCCTACAGAAGGTTAAAGATGGAATTAGTAAGATCTACAGTACCCCTCATAGGACAGGATTTAGTTACGGCAACTATAGATTTACAGGATGCATATTACCACATCCTAATCCATCCAACTTATCGAAGATTCCTAAGATTTGCAGTCACCAGGGGAGAAAACATAGACCATTTTCAGTTCAATGTCCTCCCATTCGGGCTATCCTCAGCCCCAAGAATATTCACGAAGATCATGTCCGAAGTAATGGCCTACATCAGAGGTCAACAAATATGCATAATTCCATACCTCGACGACCTTTTGATAGTGGCTCTCACAGTTCCCCTTCTACAAGAGCATCTTTAGAGGACAGTCCAAATCTTGTCGTCCCTAGGCTGGATAGTAAACCACAAAAAATCGGATATGGTTCCATCAACATCAAAGATCTTTTTAGGAGTTCTACTAGACTCTCACTGCCAAACCTCTTTCTTACCAGAACAAAAACGGACCTTACTTACAGCAAAAATAAGAATGTTGCGGGACAAGAAGGTAGTATCTTTAAGATGGGCCATGTCGGTTCTCGGGACCATGACACCATGTATCCAGATGGTGGCATGGGCACAAGCCCACACCAGAATACTCCAGACCCATATCCTGACAAACTGGGACAGGTCCCCAGATTCTCTAGACAAAAAGATCCACATACCACCACACATAAAATCCTCATTGACATGGTGGCTACAAAAGGAGAACTTAATCAGAGGAGTTCCCTGGTTGCAGGATCCCGCGATCACTATAACAGTAGATGCCAGCGAAAGAGGTTGGGGAGCTACGGTGGCCCAACATATATTTCAAGGAGACTGGCCAAACGAGATAAGACAACGATCCTCGAACTACAGAGAACTAAAAGCGGTAGAGGAAGTTCTCAAAGCAGCAGTAACTCTTCTTCAAAATTCCCATATCAAGATATATTCGGACAACATGACAACAGTTGCCCACCTTCGCCATCAAGGAAGTACAAGACACGAGGATCTAAAAGCAATATCAGCAAGAATATTTTCCTGGGCCGAAGAACACGTTCTCTCACTTTCTGCCCTACATATAAAAGGGGAAATAAATATACAGGCCGACTTCCTGAGCAGATAAAGGATCCATCCAGGAGAATGGAGTTTAGACCCATGGGAATTTTTGTGAATATTTTCTCACGCTCCAGTTCATCTGAGGTTATGCCAGCAGGGGGCGCAGCACCGCAAGTCTAGGTAGCTACGTTCCCCTGCTTTCCATTCATTCCCCAGTTTTTACAGGCAGGGGCGGCTGCATTAGCAGTCTCCTGCTTGTAAATTTATTTAACCCCTTCAGATGGATTTACAGCATGGGACAAGACTGAACGACGGAAGGTATGGGATATTGTTGATTTTTTATTTTAACTTTGTTTCAGGTGACAAGGGTCTTCAATTGGATTGAGAGTATAATAAACTATTACAACACCCTGTGTCTTTATTTCATCAAAATACTTTTGCCCTAATGTGTGTGTGTGTGTGTGTGTGTGTTTTATTAACCCCTTCCCGACCTGTGACGCCACGTAGGCATCATGAAAGTCGGTGCCAATCCGACCTGTGACGCCCATGTGGCGTCATGGAGGGATCGTGTCCCTGCAGATCGAGTCAAAGGGTTAACTCCAATTTCACCCGATCTGCAGGGACAGGGGGAGTGGTACTTCAGCCCAGGGGGGGTGGCTTCACCCCCCCGTGGCTACGATCGCTCTGATTGATTGGCTGTTGAAAGTGAAACAGCCAATCAGCGATTTGTAGTAATTCACCTATGAAAATGGGGAAATATTACAATCCAGCCATGGCCGATGCTGCAATACCATCGTCCATGGCTGGAAAACCTAATCTGCTCCCCCCACCACCACCGATCGCCTCCCCAGTCCTCCTTTCTGCCCCGTACTGTGGTCCGCTCCCCTCCGTCCTCCTGTCCGCTCCCCTCCCCTCCGTCCTCCTGTCCGCTCCCCCCGTGCTTCGATCCACCCCCCCGTGCTCCGATGCCCCCCTCATACTTACCGAGCCTCGCGGTGTCCGTCCGTCTTCTTCATGGGCGCCGCCATCTTCCAAAATGGCGGGCCCAGTGCCCCCGCCGAATCGGCCGGCAGATTCGTTCCAGGTACATTTTGATCACTGTGATAGGTTTTATCACCGTGATCAAAATAAAAAAAATAGTAAATGAACCCCCCATTTATCACCCCCATAGATAGGGACAATAATAAAAATAAAGAAAATATATATATTTTTTTCTTCCCCCACTAGGGTTAGGGTTAGGGCTAGGGTTAGGGTTAGAACCTAGAGTTAGGGTTAGATTAGGCTATGTGCACACATGGTGCAGATTTGGCTGCGGATCCGCAGCAGATTGGCTGCTGCGGATTCGTAGCAGTTTTCAATCAGGTTTACAGTACCATGTAAACCTATTGAAAACCAAATCCGCTGTGCCCATGGTGCGGAAAATACAGCGCGGAAACGCTGTGTTTGTATTTTCCGCAGCATGTCAATTCTTTGTGCGGATTCCGTTTTACACCTGCTCCTCAATAGGAATCCGCAGGTGAAATCCGCACAAAAAACACTTGAAATCCGCGGTAAATGCGCAGGTATAACGCAGTGCCTTTTTACCTGCGGATTTTTCAAAAATGGTGTGGAAAAATCTCACACGAATCCGCAATGTGGGCACATAGCCTTAGGGTGGAATTAGGGCTAGGGTTGGAAATAGGGTTAAGATTAGGCTTGTGGTTAGGGTTAGGGGTGTGTTGGGGTTAGGGTTGTGGTTAGGGTTGGGATTAGGGTTAGGGGTGTGTTGGGGTTAGTGTTGAAGTTAGAATTGAGGGGTTTCCACTGTTTAGGCACATCAGGGGTCTCCAAACACAACAAGGCGCCACCATTGATTCCAGCCAATCTTGCGTTCAAAAAGTCAAATGGTGCTCCCTCTCTTCTGAGCCCCGATGTGCGCCCAAGCAGTGGTTTACCCCCACATATGGGGTACCAGCATACTCAGGACAAACTGGGCAACAATTATTGGGGTCCAATTTCTCCTGTTACCCTTGCGAAAGTAAAAAATTGCTTGCTAAAACATAATTTTAGAGGAATGAAAAATTCTTTTTTATTTTCACGGTTCTGCGTTATAAACTTCTATGAAGCACTTGGGGGTTCAAAGTGCTCACTACACATCTAGATAAGTTCCTTGGGGGGTCTAGTTTCCAAAATGGGGTCACTTGTGGGGGAGCTCCAATGTTTAGGCACACGGGGGCTCTCCAAACGCGACATGGTGTCCGCTAACGACTGGAGTTATTTTCCATTCAAAAAGTCAAATGGCGCTCCTTCCCTTCCGAGCCTTACCATGTGCCCAAACAGTGGTTTACCCCCACATGTGAGGTATCGGTGTACTCAGGAGAAATTGCCCAACAAATTTTAGGATCCATTTTATGCTGTTGCCCATGTGAAAATGAAAAAATTGAGGCTAAAAGAATTTTTTTTGTGAAAACATAGTACATTTTCATTTTTACGGATCAATTTGTGAAGCACCTGGGGGATTAAAGTGCCCACTATGCTTCTAGATAAGTTCCTTGGGGGGTCTAGTTTCCAAAATGGGGTCACTTGTGGGGGAGCTCCAATGTTTAGGCACACGGGGGCTCTCCAAACGCGACATGGTGTCCGCTGAAGATTGGAGCCAATTTTTCATTCAAAAAGTCAAATGGCGCTCCTTCCCTTCCGAGCCCTGCCGTGCGCCCAAACAGTGGTTTACCCCCATATATGAGGTATCAGCGTACTCAGGACAAATTGGACAACAAGGTTCGTGGTCCAGTTTCTCCTTTTACCCTTGGGAAAATATAAAAATTGTTGCTGAAAGATCATTTTTGTGACTAAAAAGTTAAATGTTCATTTTTTCCTTCCATGTTGCTTCGGCTGCTGTGAAACAGCTGAAGAGTTAATATACTTCTTGAATGTGGTTTTGAGCACCTTGAGTGGTGCAGTTTTTAGAATGGTGTCACTTTTCGGTATTTAAAGCCATATAGAACCCTCAAACTGACTTCAAATGTGAGGTGGTCCCTAAAAAAAAAATGGTTTTGTAAATTTTGTTGTAAAAATGAGAAATCACTGGTCAAATTTTAACCCTTATAACTTCCTAGCAAAAAAAAATTTTGTTTCCAAAATTGTGGTGATGTAAAGTAGACATGTGGGAAATGTTATTTATTAACTATTTTGTGTCACATAACTCTCTGGTTTAACAGAATAAAAATTCAAATGTGAAAATTGCGAAATTTTCATAATTTTCGCCAAATTTCCGTTTTTTTTCACAAATAAACTCAGAAATTATCAACCAAAATTTACCACTAACATGAAGCCCAATATGTCACGAAAAAACGATCCGTTGAAGCATTCCTGAGTTATTACCTCATAAAGGGACACTGGTCAGAATTGCAAAAAAACGGCCAGGTCATTAAGGTCAAAATAGGCTGGGTCATGAAGGGGTTAACCATTTACTACTATTGGATTAATAATGGATAGATGTCTTATTGACGCCTCTCCATTATTAACCTGGCTTTATGTCACCTTACAATAGCAAGGTGACATTAACCCTTTATTACCCCATATCCCGCCGCTACACGGGAGTGGGAAGAGAGAGGCCAAGTGCCAGAATAGGCGCATCTTCCAGATGTGCCTTTTCTGGGGTGGCTGGGGGCAGATGTTTGTAGCCGGGGGGGGGGGGAAGCAATAACCATGGACCCTCTCTAGGCTATTATTATCTGCCCTCAGTCACTGGCTTTCCCACTCTGGCAGAGAAAATTGCGAGTTTTTTCCGCGATTTAACCCTTTATTTTCACAGCCAGACCCCCCCAAATTATGCACACAGACACTTGGAACATTATTAGTGAGGAATATGTTAAAAAATAAGGGATATCAAATGGTTTACTGTATGTAACAATGTCACATATCCTGTCAGGTTTGATAAGGAGATGGCAAAAGCCGGCTTTTCTGCTATATATATATATCCCTATACTATGTGTAGACATTTATTTGATCTATTCTAACCTGTCAGTGTGATTTTACTGTGCACCGCACTGAATTACCGGCTTTTCTATAGAACACCGCTGCATATTTCTCGCAAGTCACACTGATGGTCCGTGTGTAATCCGTATTTTTCTCGCCCCCATTGACTTTCATTGGTGGATTTTTTGCGCAATATGCTGACAAACGCAGCATGCTGCGATGTTCTACGCCCGTAAAATAAGGCAGAGAAATTTACGGCAGGTAGAAGCTGCCCCATAGAGAATCATTGGTCCATGTGCAATGCGTAGTTTTTGCGCCTCTCATACGTCCGTAAAACTCGCTAGTGTGACCCCGGCCTAATTGTAAGTATATTCCGACTAGAAGACGCACCCCCATTTTCCACCAAAAATATTTTTTGGGAAAAAGTGCATCTCGTAGTCTGAAAAATACGGTAATTGCTGCTTGGGTCCCCGCCAGACTCTGTATTTTCTGGTCTGTCCCAACGAACATGTGATTCCTACAGCAAATTAATTGCCGAAGCAGTGAGTAACATAGCCAGTGATTGGTTGCATGGAGGAGATGTCTTACTCAGTAATTGAGCTTATGTTCCAGTCCATACAAGACTAGAGAATACAACATCTACACGTTCTATCTCCTGATATGTTTCCTTTGTTATCTCCAGTAATTTTATTATTACACAGAATTCTTTGTAATGATTCATCGTCTCATCGTCTTACTATTCAGGTCCCTATAATATCCGATCCTTTCAGTAGACATCTTCTATATTAAGAGAATTTTTCTTAACTACCCATCAAGAATGGATATGAAGAGGGACAAGATGGCGGATAGGATATTACACCTCACACTAGAGATCCTCTTCCGTCTTACTGGAGAGGTGAGAGATTTTGATGGTATCACATTACATAATTCTTATTTATGGCAATAAAACTGTTGGACAGAACTCAAGAGGTGAGGACTCTGGAAATGTCTGTAGTGAGATTTATTAATGTGTCTCTCCATAACCAGGATTATACAGTAGTGAAGAAGACCTCTAGTGAGCACTGTCAGGACCCTGTGTCTGAGGGATGGGAAAGACCCCTGAGCCCAATCACAGGGCCTCCACCTCACCCACTGATACATGAGGACATCAATGACCAGAAGATCCTAGAACTCACCTACAAGATGATTGAGCTGCTGACTGGAGAGGTGACACTGCTGGGAATGGTGGGACATTATACAGTAACGCTATGAAGGGATCTGGGGATGACGGTATCAATGTATGTGTCAGATTCCTATAAGGTGTCAGGATGTCGCTGTCTATTTCTCCATGGAGGAGTGGGAGTATTTAGAAGAACACAAAGATCTGTACAAGGACGTCATGATGGAGGTTCCTCAGTCCCTCACATCTCCAGGTAATAGGATTAAATACACACAGCCTATAATTATCTCTATGTAAGGAATGAATTCAGTCCCTGTATGTGTTTCTTCCAGATCTATCCAGTAAGAGGTCAACACCAGATAGATGTCCCCGTCCTCTTCTTCTACAGGACTGTAAACAAGAAGATCCCAATGTCTCTCAGAATCATCAGGTAGATGGAGACAGGGTGTCATGAGATCTCTCCTATGATGTGTAGAAGGTGGTGAAAGTCTTGTGCTCAGTCTTGTTTTTGTAAAGAAGAAAACTAATATTCCCACAGTCATTTCTACCTCCCATCCACGCTCCATTACAAACTTCCGTAACCTCTCTAACCTTATACCCATTCGCCCAGCCCCCACTTCCCCAGTCCCACTAACAGGAGCTCTGTGGAACGCTCGCTCTGTCTGTAACAAGCTTTCCTACATCCATGATCTTTTTGTTACTACCAAACTTTCCTTCCTCGCCATCACCGAAACCTGGCTCGCCCCTTCTGACACGGCCTCCCCTGCTGCACTCTCTTACGGTGGCTTCCACCTTTCTCACACACCCCGCCCCAGCAGCAAGCATGGTGGAGGAGTTGGGTTTTCTCCTGTCAGATAACTGCTCCTTCACCCCAATCCCACTGCCACCCTCTGTTACCCTCCCTTCCTTTGAGGTGCACTCTGTGCGCATCTACTCCCCCTCCAACTGGCTGCCATTTACCGCCCCCCAGGGCCAGCCACCACCTTCTTTGACCACTTCACCACCTGGCTACTTCATTTCCTTTCTGCGGACATACCCACTATCAGCATGGGCGATTTCAACATCCCCATTGACACTTCCCTCTCAGCTGCCACTAAACTTCTATCTCTCATTTCCTCCTTCGGCCTCATTCAATGGTCTTCTGCAGCCACTCACAAAGATGGTCACACACTGGACCTCATCTTCACCCGCCTCTGCTCCCTATCTAACCTCTCTAACTCACCTCTTCCTCTTTCTGACTACAACCTTCTCACATTCTCATCTCTCTCCACTCCATGTCTACAATCACCACCCCACAAACTTTGACACCCTCGCAGAAATCTTAAACATCTTGACCTACATTCATTCTCTGAATCCCTCCTCCCTCTCAGAGACATAAGTTCCATACACAATGCGGATGACGCTGCCACTCTATATAACACCACAATAGCTGTAGCTTTGGAATCTGCTGCCCCACTTACACATACCAAAGCTCGCAAAATCAACAGACAGCCCTGGCACACCAGCCTGACCAAAGAACTGAGGCGAGCTTCCATGGCTGCTGAGCGCAGATGGAAAAGATCCCACTCCAACGACCACTTCATCGCATTCAAACAGTCCCTCACTACTTTCAAGACCACACTCGCCACAGCTAAACAAACCTACTTCTCATCTCTCCTATCCTTCCTGTTTCAGAACCCTAAACAGTTATTAAACACCTTCAATTCTCTCCTCCGTCCCCCAGCACCTCCTCCCTCCCCACTGATCTCAGCTGAAGACTTTGCCTCATTTTTCAAGCAGGAGATTGATAGCATCAGAGACAGTTTTGGTCAACAAGCCCCAGATCCCTTCCTCCCGACTTCCCAGCCCTCCACCTCCAAAACCAACTTCTCCACCATTACAGAAGATCAACTCTCCACTCTACTCTCAAGATCGCATCTCACCACCTATGCACTTGACCCGCTCCCATCCCACCTCATCCCAAACTTCACCACAGTCTTCATCCCAACCCTAACCCATCTCTTCAACCTATCACTAACAACTGGTGTTTTCCCCTCAAGCTTTAAACATGCCTCCTCAAAAAGCCCTCTCTTGACCCATCCTCTGTATCTAGCTATCGCCCTATATCACTTCTCCCTTATGCCTCCAAACTACTGGAACAACACGTCTACCTTGAACTGTCCTCCCATCTCTCTTCTTGCTCCCTCCTCACATGTAAAGCGCCAAGGAATAAATGGCGCTATAACAATAAATAATAATAATAATAATAATAATAAATAGTGTAAAATAATAAATCTCCTCATATGTTTCCCTTATTATCTCCAGTAATTGTATTATTACAGAGGATTTTTATGATGTTACATTGGCTCATCTTCTCATTCAGGTCTCTACAATATCGTATCCTCTCAGTGAAGATCTTCTATATAAGAGAATTTTCCTGATTTGCCCACCAAAGATGGTTATGGACAGAGACAAGATGGCGGAGAGGATATTACACCTCACCCTAGAGATCCTCTTCCGTCTTACTGGAGAGGTGAGAGATTTTGATGGTGTCACATTACATCATTCTTATCTATGGGAATAACAGATGGACAGAACTGGAGAGGTGAGGAGTCTGGAAATGTCTGTAGTGAGATTTATTAATGTGTCTCTCCATAACCAGGATTACACAGTAGTGAAACAAATTTCTAGTGAGCGCTGTCAGGACCCTGTGTCTGAGGGATGGGAAAGACCCCTTAGTCCAATCACAAGGCCTCCACCTCACCCACTGATACATGAGGACATCAATGACCGAAAGATCCTAAAACTCACCAACAAGATGATTGAGCTACTGACTGGAGAGGTGACACTGCTGGGAATGCTGGGACATTATACAGTAACGCTATGAAGGGATCGGGGGGATGACTGTATCATTGTATGTGTCAGGTTCCTATAAGGTGTCAGGATGTCACTGTCTATTTCTCCATGGAGGAGTTGGAGTATTTAGAAGGACACAAAGATCTGTACAAGGACGTCATGATGGAGTTTCCCCAGCCCCTCACATCACCAGGTAATAGACAGGACTAAATACACAAGAACTATAATTCTGTATGTAAAGAATGAATTCAGTCCCTGTATGTGTTTCCTCCAGATCTATCCAGTAAGAGGACAACACCAGAGAGATGTCCCCGTCCTCTTCTTCTACAGGACTGTAAACAAGAAGATCCCAATGTCTCTCAGGATCATCAGGTAGATGGAGAGAAGGTGTCATGAGATCTCCCCTATGATGTGTAGACAGTGGTGAAGGTCTTGTGCTCAGTCTTGTTTTATCCACCAGTATTACATATTTCATACTGGTGTCGTGAGAACGGTGGAGATGGCAGGATTAGAGCTGATCATAGATGTGACTTTCTCCATCTGTGACTTTTACATTATTTATTTCAGGGTGAAGATCTGACCCATATTAATACTACAGAGACATATGTGAGGGGTGATGAGCGGTGTAAAGAGGAGACTCCTACATATGACTACCCAGGTGAGTAGTAACCACTAAATACAGAGAAGTCACAGATTCTTCTCAATCACCAGCTGTGGCTGCTTTATCAATGGTGTAGTTCGGACGTGGCACAATCGTGTGATCCCCATTTTGCCGGTAGGGCATAACATTCTCCTCCAACCGAAAATATTTAAATGGCTTTGTGAAATTGTGAAAACCCTTTTGTATAGCGCTTACAACCTGCAGGTGTAAGGCAGACATGGTGGTAGTCATGGCAACAAGCTGTAGTGTTTCCACACCCTGGCACCCCGCAGATGAAATATAGAGTCCTTTCTGTTGTGTGTGATGTGTGCAGCAGAGTTTCAGTTGCTGGAGTTCCCTCGGTCTCTTTCATTCCAGCTTCAGAATTTCAGGTTCCATTAAACACTGCAGCGACACAGTCCTTTTCAAACAGTTCAACTTTACTGATAACATGGGCACCCATCACTTTTGCAGCACATTTCACACAAAGCAACATATCTTGTACTTACCCTGCCTTCTGAGCAGACTCCATTTCCTCTATAACTTCTCCTTCTCTCCCATCAATCCATGCCATCTCTGTGGACAATCTGTGTCTCTTCCGTACTTCCTGCATCACCAGCTCCCTGTCAGCCCCTTGTCTGATTCCATCTTGCAAAGCTGCCGGGAGTTCCATCTTACTGACTCCCACCCCAGTCGTAGATCCCAGAAGCGCCCTGAGGATGATCCTATTGAGCTGATGCCCGACTGTACTATTCTCCAGCCTGGGGCCCCTTATTGCCATCCGCAGCTTTACCCCCATGACCTGTAGCTGTCTCATACACTGCATGCACCCTGCCCTTGGCAAGGCTGCCCGGGTGTCTGTCTCTAATCAGGAAGTATCCTGAGTATACTTCCCTGCGCCTTGCTATACCTCCCCTTTAGTTAACCCCTGTGCTGCCTACCTCCTGCTCTATTCTATGATATCATCTATCACTGCTGTGCCCCCTCTATTCTAGCCCCACTACAGTTCTAGCCTATCCTATTCTAGCCCCAATCCTATAAACAGTACCCATTGAGTACATTCACATTATGGTATATAAACATTACGTCACCTTACAATATATGAACAGTAATACACAGTGAGGTGCCACATGTGAACGTGCGAACAGAGTCCAGGAGAGAGAAGGCACATGAGGGTCCCCGCCACCTTCTTACACAGGATGACCGTTACCTGCCCAGGTCTGTAGACTTCAAAGCCAAATAACAACGTACGTAGAATGTGCTGACAAGATATTATGATGGGCCTGTAAGAGAAAGCGGAGGGTAATGATGCTGTTGGCTTCCTAGATCCCTGATATCTTATCGGATGAATCTACCTTCTCTCCCTTCTGTGCTCCTGAATGTGATCATATGGTCCCTACAAGACCAGGTCCAGTCTTTCTGGCCAAACTTCACTTTTATGATCAACAACATTGAATGTGCAGTGAGGCCAAGTGTGAATATCTGTACAATAACAGCAGAGTTTCCCTTTATCCTGACTTTTCAATTTGTATTAAAAACTAACTAATTTCAAGGAGGATTGTGATAAAAAAACATTACACCTGTGCCAAGATGTATCTCTAAGCTGTGCGTGGTTCATGGCTGTAATATACATTTATTCCCTCCTGCAGGAGATGTGTTGACATGGCACGAGCCCTGGTTTCATAGATTCACCCCCCTTTCATAAATTCCATTATGTTTTCCATCCTAAGGAATTCAGATTACTGCACAATCTCTCCTGAAATGGGGGCACGAATACTTTCTCTACTCCTCTGGTCAGGGCTCATAGTATCTCCAATGGTCCACCATAAATGAGTGTGACTCCAGTTTAGTGTTGGAGTTCTCCCCTCATACATACTTTTTTTGGGGAGATGTAACATATTTTTAGTTCTATGGTGTTTTTTTTTTTTTGTTTTACATGTTCATTCTGGTTGATAGTTTGATTGTGGTAGGATCAGCCTGCCTCAGGTAGGGGAGTTTGTAAGTTTGGAACTCCCTGGTATTTTTTTTATTTTTTAAAGTCTCCATTACCTCTTCCCAATGTGCGAGATCTAATTTGAAGATGCCCCAGCTCTGCAGTATTATAAAAAGTTCGTTTTAAATGTCTAATATTTTTTCTTGAAACTCATCTGATAGAAAATATTGGCCCTTACGATAGTTTAGATTGCCAAGAGCCACCGAGCCCCATACTTTAATTACTCCAGAGAGTTGATACCACTACTCATATTTTACTGATGAAGACTGAGTTTGAACATTTTGATAGATGTGTTATTGTCCATAGTCAGTTTTTGACTACAGTAGTTACTGCCCAAAATACTCCCATTTTTCACATCTGACATGTCGCTTTTTGTAGTGATAACTGTGGAATTCTTCACAAAGGATAATAGGAAACAAATGAACCTCACAAATTATTTTCCAACATCTCTTGAATCCAACAATACCCTGTATACGGTTGTACACTACTGTCTGGGCACATGGCAGGGTTAAGAAGGGAAGGAGCGCCATTTAGCTATTTGAATGCATATCTTGTTGGAATAGATTCCAGACACAATGTATTGGTTCCCTGGCAGCTCAAAATATGGCTACAACAATCAGGCTTGGCACTATCTACTCAGCTTTGCAGATCCCAAGGATTGCCTTGCTCAACATTCTTTACATGGATCTGTTCTTACACAGAGATCCCTAGGCTTGGGCCATGGTGTTACCTGCTGTTCTGTGAAGTGAGGTGCAGGGCCGGCGTTAGGGGCAGGCAGACCAGGCAGCTGCCTGGGGCCCCCACTCCCCCAGGGGCCCCCAGCTAGCGGCAAGTCATGCAGCCGCTATGGGGCCCCTGTGAGGCAGGGGGGTCCGCCTGCCGCCAGCGCCGACTCCCCCGCCGCATTGAACTGTACCGGCGTCTGCCGGTACAGTTCAATGCAATGATGGAGGAGAGAGCGTCACCAGACGACGCCCCCTCTCCCATCATTCCCCGCTCTGCCTCTGACACAGGAGCAGGAAGCAGCGCGGGCAGGTGTGGAGAGGTGAGGAGCGTGTGTTTTTTTTTTTTTTTTACTGGACTGCGGCCATTCTCGGGAGAGGGGGGGGGGATAGGCATGCTGTATACTACTGTGGGCTGTGCTGTATACTACTGTGGGCTCTGCTGTATACCACTGTGGGCTCTGCTGTATACCACTGTGGGCTCTGCTGTATACCACTGTGGGCTCTGCTGTATACCACTGTGGGCTCTGCTGTATACCACTGTGGGCTCTGCTGTATACCACTGTGGGCTCTGCTGTATACCACTGTGGGCCCTGCTGTATAGTACTACTGTGGGCAGTGCTGTATAGTACTACTGTGGGCAGTGCTGTAGTGCACATTATACTAAACCAGCAAAATGCTGCATATTCATTGGGTGATTGGATTGTTTATGCTGGAATAAAAATCCTTGTTCTCAGCAGCACATCGCCGGTGTAAACTGTAGATGTGCTGCTGATAACATGATACTGTACGGTGATCTATTAGCGATCGTTCTGTCCCCTTCACCCCTTCATTCTTTCTCAGATGGTGGAAAGATGTCGGGAAACAAGCGTCCAACGACTTCAGTATTGTCGATCACGCTCGTTTAGCGGCCTGAGATCAGCGCATGTAAATACAACCGAAATGCTTCTGTATGATGTGCAATATGTTAGCATTTGGGGCCCCATTTTAAACTTTGCCTAGGGCCCCACTTTGCCTAAAACCGGCCCTGGTGAGGTGAGATGACGAATAGTCAAGCAGTTGGGTCAGATCCACGAGGGCAGAGAAAATACAAAATCATAAGAAGCAAGATTAGTCACTAAGGGGTCACAGCAGCTGAGCACAGAAAGGGCTGAACAAGGCTGTATCTTCCTGCAATTTGCTTTGAGCTTTAGTAGGGCGGGGTGCTTTCCAATTGGCGAATGCAGGAAGCAGATTACTCCAGATGGACAGCACACACACCCATAATGCCTGACTGGATGGCACTACAGTTCACAGCAACCCTAATCTAAGTGGCTGAACAGAGCCTGCACCATCCAGAGCTTCTGGTTCCGATATCTCCTCCATCCCCAGTGTTGCCTGCAGAATGAATGAGGCCATGCCTGGTGACAGAAGTAGGGGTGGCAGGTGTGGATGCCAGGCTAGATGGTACACACCATTTTCACAAGCCTTAATTTGACAAAATGCAGAAAACCAGAGCAGTTAAAACCTCATAAAGTGACTCCATTTTGGAAATGATAATAAGTCGCCCCCAGGGCAGTGGGGTACTCGTTACCAGGTCCGGTCTCGAGGGGGAATGTCATGGTGGCTGCGACCCGGTCCGTGGCCCTGGGCCTCAACGTTAAAGAGGAACGGTCTTTTAAGGGAAAAGTGTTTAAAGTCTGTCGTGACGCCACCTGTGGAGTTCGATCAATAGTGGGACCGATGCTGCATTAAAGGAGTCCTCTGGGGGATGTTGTGGCAGCACTGATGTTACCCTTCCCACAGGTGAAGCAGGGTCCTACGACGTAAGGTGTGAATGGTATGTGCCAGTGAATAAAGAGAGGACACAAGTTGTAAGTCATTATCTGGCTTACTGCAGTTGGCTGGCCACAGTCCAGGGCACCAGGCATGGGTGGTGGTATGGCCCGGCCAGCTCGGAGGCAATGGAGGGTCCCCTTTTCCGTGTGAGATCCGTGAGCCTTTCCTCTAGCGCCTCTTGAAGATGAATTCCCTGCTGCCTGAAGTTTCCTACAGTGTACTCCAGTTTCCCCCAGTCCTGGGACAGGTACCTGCACAACGGACAGCTCGAACCGTTTTACAGGGACTCAATCACGCCCCGGGCTCCTTAGGTGCTGCTGCGTGTCAGGCGAGGTGTGGGCCAATTACATACAGTTCCTGGCCCTCCGGTTCTGCTCTGTGTCCTAGAGTTCCACAAAAGCCTCGGGCTCCCGGTACCTGATTCCAGCGCTTCGGCTTTGAGGGTGCCCGGTCATAGTTCCCCTCTGAGCCCTGTTCCTCTCCTTTGCTCGTTTCCTCTCCAGGTACTCCACATCCAACCCTTCAGGTAATTTCTCCTTTCCCAGAGGCTGCAGCTCCCTCATGGCTGTCAGATCTCTCTCCTGCTCTGCGGCTCTCTTAGATTTCCTTCCACTTCAGTGTTCCTCTCCAACTAACCTAACTCCTCCTCCAGGTCAGGATAGATATAGCTAGGGGACGTTCCCCTGAATTCGGATCTTGAGCTCCCCCTCCTGGCCTGGATTCAGAATGTGTTGCATGTGGGTGCCTTACCTGGTGAAGAGAACTTCCTTGCCTCTGATCATGACATTACCTTCCCCGAAGGAAGAAAAGCAACATAACTGTAGCAAACGGTTTCCTGGGGTGCTACATTAACCTTCAGTGAATTAATCTATAGTAGTCACTATTTTGACCACAGCCACTTTCCAAAAATTAGCACGCAGTGGATGTTGGAGAGTGAAAACTTTGAATATACCATTTTATTACTCACCACATAGTGCCCAGATTGCGCTCCAAGAGACACACACCATAAATTAAGTGGGTTCTTCTCACTATAATAATAACTACATGGGTCCTAATTTTGATTTGGGCACACTGAAAGGCTCAGAAGCGACGTGAAGATTTGACTTTGTGAAAGTGGATATAGATGGATTGGTTTATAAAAGTCATATTGTTATTTGAACACTTCCATTGAAGAAGAACTCACCACCTCTCATGGCAGCCTGTTCCAGTCATTGATCCCCCTCACTGTCAAAAGGTGTTTTTTTCCTAATATCCAATCTGTGTCTCCTCCACTTCAGTTTCATCCCATTGTCCCCTCATCCCTATCCTTGTATGCGTGGTTCCTCATCCCTATCCTTGTATGCGTGGTTCCTCATCCCTATCCTTGTATGCATGGCTCCATCCCTATCCTTGTATGCACGGCCACATCCCTATCCTTGTATGCACGGCCCCATCCCTATCCTTGTATGCATGGCTCCTCATCCCTATCCTTGTATGCATGGCTCCATCCCTATCCTTGTATGCACGGCTCCATCCCTATCCATGTATGCACGGCTCCATCCCTATCCTTGTATGCCCGGCCCCATCCCTATCCTTGTATGCACGGCTCCATCCCTATCCTTGTATGCACGGCCCCATCCCTATCCTTGTATGTATGCACTGCCCCATCCCTATCCTTGTATGCATGGCTCCCCATCCCTATCCTTGAATGCACGGCCCCATCCCTATCCTAGTATGTATGGCTCCATCCTTATCCTTGTATGCATGGCTCCATCCTTTATCCTTGTAAGCACGGCTCCATCCTTTATCCTTGTATGCACGGCTCCATCCCTATCCTTGTATGCACGGCTCCATCCCTATCCTTGTATGCACGGCTCCATCCCTATCCTTGTATGCACGGCCCCATCCCTATCCTTGTATGCACGGCCCCATCCCTATCCTTGTATGCACGGCCCCATCCCTATCCTTGTATGCACGGCCCCATCCCTATCCTTGTATGCACGGCCCCATCCCTATCCTTGTATGCACGGCCCCATCCCTATCCTTGTATGCACGGCCCCATCCCTATCCTTGTATGCACGGCCCCATCCCTATCCTTGTATGCACGGCCCCATCCCTATCCTTGTATACTTTGTACTTAAGTATATACATCAACTTACCATTTTTACAGACAGTTTTAGGAGAAATGTCCAAAATCATAAAGTTCAAGGATATTTTATTGAAAAATTAATTTGTTTTATTCTTGACAGATGACTGTACCAGGAGATCAGAGGGACAGATGACATCATCAATTTTAAAATCAGATGATCTTGAGATCTCACAGGATACAATTGAAGTGCATGCCATTACTCCAGATATACTATCATCCCTTCACAGCAAAGATCTGTCACCTGATTCAGTACCGACTACAAAGGAAAATCAAAGACCCAAAAGAGGCATTAAAAAACAAACCGCTCCTAAAGCAAGGAAGTTCTTTTCATGTTCAGAATGTGGGAAATGTTTTAACTGGAAGCATCATCTTGATCGACACCAAAGAATCCACACAGGAGAAAAGCCTTTTTCCTGTTCAGAATGTGGGAAATGCTTTATCCAGAAAGAGGATCTTGATAGCCACCAGAGAAACCACACAGGGGAGAAGCTTTTTTCATGTTCAGAATGTGGAAAATGTTTTAATAAGAAAGTGCATCTTGATAGACACCATAGAACTCACACAGGGGAGAAGCCTTTTTCATGTTCTGAATGTGAGAGATGTTTTGTAGAGAAAAATCATCTTATCGATCATCAGAGAAGCCACACAGGGGAGAAGCCTTTTTTCTGTTCAGAATGTGAAAAATGTTTTGTGACGAAATCAAATCTTGTTAGACACCAGAGTCTCCACACAGGGGAGAAGCCTTTTTCCTGTTCAGAATGTGGAAAATGTTTTAATAGGAAAGTGCATCTTGTTAGACACCAGAGAAACCACACAGGGGAGAAGCCTTTTTTCTGTTCAGAATGTGGAAAATGTTTTGTGACTAATTCTGATCTTGTCAGACACCAGAAACTCCACACAAGGGAGAAGCCTTTTTCCTGTTCAGAGTGTGGAAAATATTTTGGAGAGAAATATCTCCTTGTTAGACACCAGAGAATTCACACAGGGGAGAAGCCTTTTTTCTGTTCAGAGTGTGGGAAATGTTTTAACTGGAAATCTGATCTTGATAAACACCAGAGAACCCACAGAGGGGAGAAGCCTTTTTCCTGTTCAGACTGTGGGAAATGTTTTACCCGGAAATTTGATCTTGATAAACACCAGAGAACCCACACAGGGGAGAAGCCTTTTTTCTGTTCAGAATGTGGAAAATGTTTTGTGACGAAATCAGATCTTGTTAGACACCAGAGACTCCACACAGGGGAGAAGCCTTTTTCCTGTTCAGAATGTGGGAAATATTTTAACGAGAAATCACATTTGGTTAGGCACCAGAGAATTCACACAGGAGAGAAGCCTTTTAAATGTTTAAAATGTGGGAAATGTTTTATCTGGAAATCTGATCTTGATAAACACCAGAGAACCCACACAGGGCAGAAGCCATTTCCTGTTCATAATGTTTAACAAGTTGTGATTTCTTCACAAAACATTTTCCACATCATAGAATCCACACAGGGGAGAAGCTAATCCAGCACGGGAGGTGATTATAAAAATATTTTTATTTTAACCCCTTAACGTCCAATGAAGGATAGTACTCCCACATGACCGTGGGTCGCCAATGGGTTGGCATGAAACTCCTGTGGTTGTCATAGCCATACAGCTATGAGCAACGCCCAGCGGTCGGCGCTCATGGCAAGTGAACATATCTGCTACATAGAGCAGGGCTGCAGCCCTGCTCTATGTAGCAGAAGCAATCAGACAAGTGCAGCTTCTAGTCTCCCATGGGGACTATTGAAGCAAGTAGATAGTAAAAAAAAAAAATGTTTTTAAAAATAAAATAAAAAATATAAAAGTTCAAATCACCCCCTCTTGCCCCATTCAAAAATAAAAAAACAAATATACACATATTTGGGATCACCGCATTCAGAATCACCTGCTCTATCAATATATAAAAAGAATTTATCCAATCGGTAAACTGTGTAGCGACAAAAAAATTGAAACGCCAGAATTATGTTTTCCATTACGTCCCTCAGGACAGCACCATGGAGGACGTCCTTCCTTGACCTATAGCGGGACAGGATCATAGAGAGGTTAAAAGGACCCTCCCACCTCCACCCTCCAGTGTTTTTTCCTGTCCCTACAGGGACGGACGTATGAGAGGGCGAAGATAGCCTGTGGATTCTCTTCCCCCTATCAAGTGGTCCATGGCTGACACCTAACTGGATAGAGGTCCCTGTTATGACCCCAATGGCGAGGGTCTCAGAGGAACGTGGAAGTCTGCAGAATACAAAAATCCAGCTCATAGGGCAGTGGTAACTGGGTTGACCATATATCTACTCCTAACGCCAACACTAGAAGTAGCCGGGGATCATTCCTACGTTGATTCTAGATGACACGCGCCAGCCGGAGAATCTAGCTACCCCTAGTAGAGGAAAACAAAGACCTTTCTTGCCTCCAGAGAAGGGGACCCCAAAGCTGGATAGAAGCCCCCCACAAATAATGACGGTGAGGTAAGAGGAAATGACAAACACAGAAATGAACCAGGTTTAGCACAGAGAGGCCCGCTTACTGATAGCAGAATAAAGAAAGGTAACTTATATGGTCAACAAAAACCCTATCAAAATCCACACTGGAAATTCAAGAACCCCCGAACCGTCTAACGGTCCGGGGGGAGAACACCAGCCCCCTAGAGCTTCCAGCAAAGGTCAGGATATAGATTTGGAACAAGCTGGACAAAAATACAAAACCAAAACAAATAGCAAAAAGCAAAAGGCAGACTTAGCTGATATAACTGGAACCAGGATCAGTAGACAAGAGCACAGCAGACTAGCTCTGATAACTACGTTGCCAGGCATTGAACTGAAGGTCCAGGGAGCTTATATAGCAACACCCCTAACTAACGACCCAGGTGCGGATAAAAGGAATGACAGAAAAACCAGAGTCAAAAAACTAGTAACCACTAGAGGGAGCAAAAAGCAAATTCACATCAGTACCCCCCCCTTAGTGAGGGGTCACCGAACCCTCACCACGACCACCAGGGCGATCAGGATGAGCGGCATGAAAGGCACGAACTAAATCGGCCGCATGAACATCAGAGGCGACCACCCAGGAATTATCCTCCTGACCATAGCCCTTCCACTTGACCAGGTACTGAAGCCTCCGCCTGGAGAGGCGAGAATCCAAGATCTTCTCCACCACGTACTCCAACTCGCCCTCAACCAACACCGGAGCAGGAGGCTCAGCAGAAGGAACTACAGGCACAATGTACCGCCGCAACAAGGACCTATGAAATACATTGTGAATAGCAAACGACACAGGAAGATCCAGACGAAAAGATACAGGATTAAGGATTTCCAATATCTTGTAAGGCCCAATAAAACGAGGTTTAAATTTGGGAGAGGAGACCTTCATAGGAACAAAGCGGGAAGAAAGCCATACCAAATCCCCAACGCGTAGTCGGGGACCCACACCGCGGCGGCGGTTGGCAAAGCGCTGAGCCCTCCTGTGACAACTTCAAGTTGTCCACCACATGATTCCAGATCCGCTGCAACCTATCCACCACAGAATCCACCCCAGGACAGTCAGAAGGCTCCACATGACCCGAAGAAAAGCGAGGATGGAAACCAGAGTTGCAGAAAAAAGGCGAAACCAAGGTGGCGGAACTAGCCCGATTGTTAAGGGCAAACTCAGCCAACGGCAAGAATGTCACCCAATCGTCCTGATCAGCAGAGACAAAACACCTCAAATAAGCCTCCAAAGTCTGATTGGTTCGCTCCGTCTGTCCATTAGTCTGAGGATGGAAAGCCGACGAAAACGACAAATCAATGCCCATCCTACTACAAAAGGATCGCCAGAACCTGGAAACGAACTGGGATCCTCTGTCTGACACAATATTCTCAGGGATGCCGTGCAAACGAACCACGTTCTGGAAAAACACAGGAACCAGATCGGAAGAGGAAGGCAGCTTAGGCAAAGGAACCAAATGGACCATCTTGGAGAAGCGATCAGATATCACCCAGATAACGGACATGCCCTGAGATAGCGGAAGATCAGAAATGAAATCCATGGAGATATGTGTCCAAGGTCTCTTCGGGACAGGCAAGGGCAAGAGCAAACCGCTGGCACGAGAACAGCAAGGCTTAGCTCGAGCACAAGTCCCACAGGACTGCACAAATGACCGCACATCCCTTGACAAGGAAGGCCACCAAAAGGACCTGGCCACCAGATCTCTGGTGCCAAAAACTCCCGGGTGACCTGCCAACACCGGGGAATGAACCTCGGAAATGACTCTGCTGGTCCACTTATCCGGGACAAACAGTCTGTCAGGTGGACAAAACTCAGGCCTATCAGCCTGAAATCTCTGCAACACACGTCGCAGATCCGGAGAAATAGCTGACAAGATAACTCCATCTTTAAGAATACCAACAGGATCAGCGACTTCAGGAGCATCAGGCACAAAGCTCCTAGAAAGAGCATCGGCCTTCACATTCTTTGAACCTGGTAAATACGAGACAACAAAATCAAAGCGGGAGAAAAACAATGACCAGCGGGCCTGTCTCGGATTAAGGCGTTTAGCAGACTCGAGATACATCAGATTTTTGTGATCAGTCAAGACCACCACACGATGCTTAGCACCCTCGAGCCAATGACGCCACTCCTCAAATGCCCATTTCATGGCCAACAACTCCCGATTGCCCACATCATAATTTCGCTCGGCAGGCGAAAACTTCCTAGAGAAAAAGGCACAAGGTTTCATAACAGAGCAACCAGGGCCTCTCTGCGACAAAACGGCCCCTGCTCCAATCTCTGAAGCATCCACCTCAACCTGAAAGGGAAGTGAGACATCGGGCTGGCACAAAACAGGCGCCGAAGTAAACCGGCGTTTCAACTCCTGGAAAGCCTCCACGGCAGCAGGAGCCCAGTTAGCTACATCGGAGCCCTTCTTGGTCATATCCGTCAAAGGTTTCACAATGCTAGAAAAATTAGCGATAAAACGACGGTAGAAGTTAGCGAAACCCAAGAACTTCTGAAGACTCTTAACTGACGAGGGCTGAGTCCAATCAAGAATAGCTCGGACCTTGACTGGGTCCATCTCCACAGCAGAAGGGGAAAAAATGAACCCCAAAAAGGGAACCTTCTGTACACCAAAGAGACACTTTGAGCCCTTGACAAACAAAGAATTTTCACGCAAAATTTTAAAGACCAACCTGACCTGCTCCACATGCGAATCCCAATTATCAGAAAAAAACAAAATATCATCCAGATAAACAATCAAAAATTTATCCAGATACTTCCGGAAAATGTCATGCTCATGGTAACCTGTGTCCAATACTGCGGTTTATTTGCTGCCAATGGCGTAGCATCAATACCCCTAAGAGGAATAGGATTTTCTAATGGTTCAAGAGTAAAACCACAGCGCTTAGCAAATGACAGATCCATAAGACTCAGGGCAGCACCTGAATCAACAAACGCCATGACAGGATAAGACGACAGTGAGCAAATCAAAGTTACAGACAGAATAAATTTAGGTTGCAAATTACCAACGGTGACAGGACTAACAACCTTAGCTATACGTTTAGAGCATGCTGAGATAACATGTGTAGAATCACCACAGTAGTAGCACAAGCCATTCCGGCGTCTATGAATTTTCCGCTCATTTCTAGTCAGGATTCTATCACATTGCATTAAATCAGGTGTCTGTTCAGACAACACCATGAGGGAATTTGCGGTTTTTCTATCACATTGCACCGAATTAGGTGTCTGTTCAGACAACACCATGAGGGAATTTGCGGTTTTGCGCTCCCGCAACCGCCGGTCAATTTGAATAGCCAGTGCCATAGTATCATTCAGACCTGTGGGAATGGGAAAACCCACCATAACATTCTTAATGGCTTCAGAAAGGCCATTTCTAAAATTAGCGGCCAGTGCACACTCGTTCCAATGTGTCAGCACGGACCATTTCCGAAATTTTTGGCAATACACTTCAGCCTCGTCCTGCCCCTGAGACATAGCCAGCAAGGCCTTTTCTGCCTGAATCTCAAGATTGGGTTCCTCATAAAGTAAACCGAGCGCCAGAAAAAACGCATCAATATCAGCCAATGCCGGATCTCCTGGCGCCAGCGAAAAAGCCCAATCCTGAGGGTCGCCCCGTAAGAACGAAATAACAATTTTTACTTGCTGAGCAGAGTCTCCAGATGAACAGGGTCTCAGGGACAAAAACAATTTACAATTATTCCTGAAATTCCTAAACTTAAACCTGTCTCCGGAAAACAGTTCAGGAATCGGTATTTTAGGTTCTGACCTAGGATTTCTGATAACATAGTCTTGTATGCCCTGCACACGAGTAGCCAGCTGGTCCACACTTGTAATCAAGGTCTGGACATTCATGTCTGCAGCAAGCATAGCCACTCTGAGGTAAAGGGGAAGAAGAAAAAAAAAAAAACTCAGAATCTTCTTTCTTATAATCCCTCTTCTGCAATGCATTAACCCCTTCGTGACATGCGCCGTACTAGTACGGCGCTGCCGGCACTGCATTAGTGCCAGCCGCAGTACTAGTACGGCGCCCCGATCACCGCGGTCTCACGCTGAGCGCCGCGGTGATCGGGTGCGGGTGTCAGCTGTATATGACAGCTGACACCCCGCAGCAATGCCCACGATCGGCGCTGTCGCCGATCGCGGGCATTTAACCCCTCTGATGCCGCTGTCAATAGTGACAGCGGCATAGAGGGGGATCGCGCAGGGACGGGGGCTCCCTGCGCTCTCCCACCGGAGCAGCGCGATCGCTGCTCCGGTAACCTGGAAGGAGTCCTCGGATCCAAGATGGCCGCAGGACTCCTTCCGGGTCATAAGATGACCCTGCTTGCCGGCATCTGCTGAGAATCCTCATAGCAGGCGCCGGCAAGCCCCTGCAATGTGCCTGGCACATCGGTGATCAGACCGAGTGCTATGCACACGGTCTGATCACCGATCTGTGATGTCCCCTCCTGGGACAAAGTAAAAAAGTAAAAAAAAAATTTTTCCACATGTGTAAAAAAAAAAAAAAAAAAAATTCCTAAATAAAGAAAAAAAAAATAAATATATTCCCATAAATACATTTCTTTATCTAAATAAAAAAAACACCACACAATAAAAGTACACATATTTAGTATCGCCGCGTCCGTAACAACCCCACCTATAAAACTATATCACTAGTTAACCCCTTCAGTGAACACCGTAAAAAAAAAAAAAAAAAAACGAGGCAAAAAACAACGCTTTATGCTCATACCGCCAAACAAAAAGTGGAATAACACGCGATCAAAAAGACGGATATAAATAACCATGGTACCGCTGAAAACGTCATCTTGTCCCGCAAAAAAAAAGCCGCCATACAGCATCATCAGCAGAAAAATAAAAAAGTTATAGCTCTCAGAATAAAGCGATGCAAAAACAATTATTTTTTATATAAAAAAGTTTTTATTGTGTAAAAGCGCCAAAACATAAAAAAATTATATAAATGAGGTATCGCTGTAATCATACTGACCCGAAGAATAAAACTGCTTTATCCTTTTTACCAAACGCGGAACGGTATAAACGCACCCCCTAAAAGAATTTCAGGAATTGCTGGTTTTTGTTCATTCCGCCTCCCAAAAATCGGAATAAAAAGCGATCAAAAAATGTCATGTACCCGAAAATGGTACCAGCAAAAACGTCAACTCGTCCCGCAAAAAACAAGATCTCACATGACTCTGTGGACCAAAATATCGAAAAATTATAGCTCTCAAAATGTGGTGATGCAAAAACTATTGTTTGCAATAAAAAGCGTCTTTTAGTGTGTGACGGCTGCCAATCATAAAAATCCGCCCAAAAAACGCTATATAAGTAAATCAAATCCCCCTTCATCACCCCCTTAGTTAGGAAAAATAATAAAATTTTAAAAAATATATTTATTTCCATTTTCCCGTTAGGCTACTTTCACACTAGCGTCGGTACGGGGCCGTCGCGCTGCGTCGGCCCGACATACCGACGCATACTGTGCAAGCGCCGCACAACGGGGGCAGCGGATGCTGTTTTTCCACGCATCCGCTGCCCCATTGTGAGGTGCGGGGAGGTGGGGGCGGAGTTCCAGCCGCGCATGCGCGGTCGGAAATGGTGGACCGTCGGCACAAAAAAAGTTACATGTAACGTTTGTTGCTGCCGGCTGTCCGCCACAACACGACGCAACCGTCGCACGACGCTTGCGACGTGTGTCAATACGTCGCTAATGTTAGTCTATGGGGAAAAAACGCATCCTGCAGATGACTTTGCAGGATGCGTTTTTCGCCAAAACTACGCATTGCGACGTATGCAAAAAAACGCTAGTGTGAAAGTAGCGCTAGGGTTAGGACTAGTGTTAGGGTTGGGGTTAGGGTTTCAGTTAGAATTGGGGAGTTTTCACTGTTTAGGCACATCAGGGGCTCTCCAAACGCGACATGGCGTCCGATCTCAACGCGTTTGTTTGCGTTAAAAACGCATGCGTTTTTATAGAAAAAAAACAGAACACACTGAAAAGTCACCCACCACCATCAAGGTGATAAAGGGATCCAAACCCTAACCCTACCCCTAAACTCATCCCTAACCGTTTAATGAACATTTTCTGACAGTCATAGTGCCACGTATTTCAGTGCCACGTATTTCAGTGCCACGTATTTCAGTGCCACGTATTTCAGTGCCACGTATTTCAGTGCCACGTTATTTCAGTGCCACGCTATTTCAGTGCCACGTTATTTCAGTGCCACGATATTTCAGTGCCACGATATTTCAGTGCCACGTATTTAAGTGCCACGGTATTTCAGTGAAATACGTGGCACTGAAATATCGTGGCATTTACGTGAAATACGTGGCACTTAAATACGTGGCACTTAAATACGTGGCACTTAAATACGTGGCACTTAAATACGTGGCACTTAAATACGTGGCACTTAAATACGTGGCACTTAAATATCGTGGCATGTACATGAAATACGTGGCACTTATATACGTGGCACTTATATACGTGGCACTTATATACGTGGCACTTATATACGTGGCCACTGAAATATCGTGGCACTTATATACGTATATACGTATATAAACGTATTTCAGTGCCACGTATTTCAGTGCCACGTATTTCAGGTTAGGGGTAGGGGTAGGGTTAGGGGTAGGGTTAGGGTTTTTTGGTTTTTTCTTGTTTTCTTGTGTTTTTCTATAAAAACGCATGCGTCTAAAAAAACGCATGCGTTTTACCGCGATTACATGCGTTTTTTCACACATGCGTTTTTTTAAAAAAACGCAAGTGTGAAACCAGCCTTATCCTTGGGAAAATAAAAACATGGGGGCTAAAATATAATTTTCGTGGAAAAAAATATATTTTTTATTTTCGCGGCTCTGCGTTATAAACTGTAGTGAAGCACTTGGGGGTTCAAAGTTCTCACAACACATCTAGATAAGTTCCGTGGGGGGTCTAGTTTCCAATATGGGGTCACTTGTGGGGGGTTTCTACTGTTTAGGTACATCAGGGGCTCTGCAAATGCAACATGACACCTGCAGACCAATCCATCTAAGTCTGCATTTCAAACGGCGCTCCTTCCCTTCCGAGCTCTGCCGTGCGCCCAAACAGTGGTTCCCCCCAATGTATGGGGTATCAGCGTACTCAGGACAAATTGGACAATAACTTTTGTGGTCCAATTTCTCCTGTTACCCTTGGGGGAAAAAAAATTGCGGGCTAAAACATCATTTTGGGGAAAGAAAAAATGATTTTTTGATTTTCACAGCGCTACATTCTAAACTTTAGTGAAACAACTGGGGGTTAAAAGTGCTCACCACACATCTACGTAAGTTCCTTAGGGGGTCTTCTTTCCAAAATGGTGTCACTTGTGGGGGTTTCCACTGTTTAGGCACGTCAGGGGCTCTCCAAACACGACATGGGTTCCGATCTCAATTCCAGCCAATTTTGCATTGAAAAGTCAAATGGCGCTCCTTCCCTTCCGAGCTCTGCCATGCGCCCAAACAGTGGTTTATCCCCATATATGAAGTATCAGCGTACTCAGGACAAATTGCACAACAACTTTTGGGGTCCAATTTATCCTGCTACCCTTGGGAAAATAAAAAATTTGGGGCAAAAAGATCATTTTTTGTGAAAATTAATATTAATTTTTTTTACGGCTCCACATTATAAACTTCTGTGAAGCACTTGGAGGTTCAAAGTGCTCACCACACATCTAGATTAGTTCCTTAGAGGGTCTACTTTCCAAAATGGTGTCACTTGTGGGGGTTTCCACTGTTTAGGCACGTCAGGGGCTCTCCAAACACGACATGGGTTCCGATCTCAATTCCAGCCAATTTTGCATTGAAAAGTCAAATGGCGCTCCTTCCCTTCCGAGCTCTGCCATGTGCCCAATCAATGGTTTACCCCAACATGTGGGGTATCGGCGTACTCAGGACAAATTGTACAACAACTTTTTTGGTCCAATTTCTCCTGTTACCCTTGGTAAAATAAAACAAATTGGATCTGAAGTAAAAATTTTGTGAAAAAAAAGTTAAATGTTCAATTTTTTTTAAACATTCCAAAAATTCCTGTGAAGCACCTGAAGGGTTAATAAACTTTTTGAATGTGGTTTAGAGTACCTTGAGGGGTGCAGTTTTTAGAATGGTGTCACTTTTGGACATTTTCTGTCATATAGACCCCTCAAAGTCACTTCAAGTGTGAGGTGGTCCGTAAAAAAAATGGTTTTGCAAATTTTGTTGCAAAAATGAGAAATCGCTGGTCAACTTTTAACCCTTATAACTCCCTAACAAAAAAAAATTATGTTTCCAAAATTGTGCTGATGTAAAGCAGACATGTGGGAAATGTTGTTTATTAACTATATTATGTGATATAACTCTCTAATTTAAGGGCATAAAAACGAAAAATTTGAAAATTGCTAAATTTTCATAATTTTCGACAAATTTCTGTTTTTTTCACAAATAAATGCAAGTCATATCGAAGAAGTTTTACCACTATCATAAAGTACAATATGTCACGAGAAAACAATCTCAGAATCACCAGGATCCGTTGAAGCGTTTCAGAGTTATGACCTCATAAAGTGACAGTGGTCAGAATTGTAAAAATTGGCCGTGTCACTTAGGTGAAAACAGGCTTTGGGGTGAAGGGGTTAAACATTTAATACTGGCCTGGCAAACTGTTATGACCCCAATGGCGAGGGTCTCAGAGGAACGTGGAAGTCTGCAGAATACAAAAATCCAGCTCATAGGGCAGTGGTAACTGGGTTGACCATATATCTACTCCTAACGCCAACACTAGAAGTAGCCGGGGATCATTCCTACGTTGATTCTAGATGACACGCGCCAGACGGAGAATCTAGCTACCCCTAGTAGAGGAAAACAAAGACCTTTCTTGCCTCCAGAGAAGGGGACCCCAAAGCTGGATAGAAGCCCCCCACAAATAATAACGGTGAGGTAAGAGGAAATGACAAACACAGAAATGAACCAGGTTTAGCACAGAGAGGCCCGCTTACTGATAGCAGAATAAAGAAAGGTAACTTATATGGTCAACAAAAACCCTATCAAAATCCACACTGGAAATTCAAGAACCCCCGAACCGTCTAACGGTCCGGGGGGAGAACACCAGCCCCCTAGAGCTTCCAGCAAAGGTCAGGATATAGATTTGGAACAAGCTGGACAAAAATACAAAACCAAAACAAAAAGCAAAAGGCAGACTTAGCTGATATAACTGGAACCAGGATCAGTAGACAAGAGCACAGCAGACTAGCTCTGATAACTACGTTGCCAGGCATTGAACTGAAGGTCCAGGGAGCTTATATAGCAACACCCCTAACTAACGACCCAGGTGCGGATAAAAGGAATGACAGAAAAACCAGAGTAAAAAAACTAGTAACCACTAGAGGGAGCAAAAAGCAAATTCACATCAGGTCCCTCAGCTACCATTGCTGCACCAGATGGACTCAGAGTTTGGGGGTCTCAACCTTCCCTTTTCCTGGTCAGACAGACCATGGCCAACTCCTCTTTGAGAGGTTCCTCAGCCAACAGGCAGCCTGTGCAATGGGCTTAGGGGGATCGTGCGGCAGGTCCAATCCTTCCCCCTGTCAAGTAGCCCAGGGTGGAAACTCCCCGGTGGGGAGTCCCTCAGCCCCAGAGACCAGTCGAGCGGATGGGCTCCTGGGTAGAGCCGCTTCCTCCCGGTGGGGGGCTCTCGGCTCGGACGCCGACCGGCAAAACACCGCTACTCCCGAAAGTTGTGTGGTGGAGAAGTCCATTGTGCTTCTGGTGACGTCAGAAAGGGGCGTCGGCACATAGGATTGGCGTGCGTTCTTCGATGGAACACAGAAGGGGGCACAGGCAGTAATGCAGCATTCCTGACGGGACGCCGCTTCCTTCCACAGTAGGCTCTCGGCGTTACCAGCTCCCCCTGTCTTCTAGCAGGTATGGAGCCAGCACAGGTGAGTGCATGGTTTAATGTTGCATTGATGGCCTGGGCCTCTGGGCTGACTCTAGTCTCATGCCTTTGTGCCAAAGCTGTACCTGGAACCCATTTACAGCTAGGCCTTGGACCTCTAGGCTATGGTAGGGCGATATGTCCAGGCTACATCTCATAACTGGACTTCAGTTAGTTGCAGGTCTTGTCTGTACAGAGCCTTATGATTGGCCTTCAGAGTGACTCTTTGGAAGCATGCTTTCCATTTTCTGGTTCAATAAGCAAGTGTTTCACTTTTCTTTGCAACCTAACTACTCCATCCAGAGGAGGACACAAGGTGTTAATTCAGCACATTGTCTCCATGAAGACTGCCCTCCAGCTGCTGCTCATTAATTAGCCTTCGGGTGGAGTCAGTCTGACAAATGAGATGTACTGTTCAGAGTGGAGATTTATCTGGAACTCTGATAGATGGCTCTTTTGCTTAAGTGTAAGTCATACTGCTTCTATGCATCAGATTGAGTGCCTCCGTGCATAATACTGCATCATAGCACCTCTTTGCATTATATTGAGTGCCTCCGTGCATCATACTGCATCATAGTACCTCCATGCATCATAGTACCTCCATGCATCATATTGAGTGCCTCTGTGCATGTTACTGCATCATTGTATCTCCATGCATCATATTGAGTGCCTCTATGCATGAAACTGCATCATAGTGCCTCTATGCATCATATTGAGTGCCTCTGTGGCATCATACTGTTTCATATTGCCTTTGTGCATCAGATTGCTTCATAGTTCCTATATTCATCATAGCGCTTCATAAGTTGCTTCATGTGTCATATTGCATTGTATTGCTTCATGGTTCCTATATGCATCATAGTGCTTCATTATTCCTATATGCATCATAGTGCTTCATATTGCCTTTGTGCATCATATTGCTTCATGGTTCCTATATGCATCATAGTGCTCATATTGCCTTTATGCATCATATTGCTTCAAGGTTCATATATGCATCATAGTGCTTCATATTGCCTTTGTGCATTACACTCACTGGCCACTTTATTAGGTACACCTGTCCAACTTCTTGTTAACACTTAATTTCTAATCAGCCAATCACATGGCGGCAACTCAGTGCATTTAGGCATGTAGACATGGTCAAGACAATCTCCTGCAGTTCAAACCGAGCATCAGTATGGGGAAGAAAAGTGATTTGAGTGCCTTTGAACGTGGCATGGTTGTTGGTGCCAGAATGGCTGGTCTGAGTATTTCAGAAACTGCTGATCTACTGGGATTTTCACGCACAACCATCTCTAGGGTTTACAGAGAATGGTCCGAAAAAGAAAAAAAATCCAGTGAGCGGCAGTTCTGTGGGCGGAAATGCCTTGTTGATGCCAGAGGTCAGAGGAGAATGGGCAGACTGGTTCGAGCTGATAGAAAGGCAACAGTGACTCAAATCGCCACCCGTTACAACCAAGGTAGGCCTAAGAGCATCTCTGAACGCACAGTGCGTCGAACTTTGAGGCAGATGGGCTACAGCAGCAGAAGACCACACCGGGTACCACTCCTTTCAACTAAGAACAGGAAACTGAGGCTACAATTTGCACAAGCTCATCGAAATTGGACAGTAGAAGATTGGAAAAACGTTGCTTGGTCTGATGAGTCTCGATTTCTGCTGCGACATTCGGATGGTAGGGTCAGAATTTGGCGTAAACAACATGAAAGCATGGATCCATCCTGCCTTGTATGGAGCATCTTTGGGATGTGCAGCCGACAAATCTGCGGCAACTGTGTGATGCCATCATGTCAATATGGACCAAAATCTCTGAGGAATGCTTCCAGCACCTTGTTGAATCTATGCCACGAAGAATTGAGGCAGTTCTGAAGGCAAAAGGGGGTCCAACCCGTTACTAGCATGGTGTATCTAATAAAGTGGCCGGTGAGTGTATATTACAGCATATTGCTTCATAGCTCCTATATTGATCAGAGTGCTTCATTGTTCCTATATGCACCATAGCGCTTCATTGTTACTTCATGCATCATATTGCATCATACTGCTTCATTATTCCTATGTGCATCATATTGAATCAGACTAATAGTGCCTTTGGACATCATATTGCATTATATTGCTTCATAGTTCCTATATGCATCATATTGCATCATAGGGTTTCGGTGCCCTTTGCCTCAGGGGGTATTATTAGTGTGTCGGGCTTGGTGCCTTTTTTCGCCTCTGGCTGTGAGCCACTGGGTCAGACCTTCTGTCTGGTGCCTTGTTGTGTGGCCGCCCATTGTATCATCGGCCTACCACTTCACTTTTTTGTCTTGGGCTTCAACTCTGGATATGGAGTCCTTGTGTTTTGGACCCAGATCCAGCTTCTGCTACTTCATTCTTTACAACAGGGCTTTGTCAAGCAAACAGGCTTGAATTTGCTTAGTAAAATCTGCATTTCTTCTGTTTGGAACAGATCTCTCAGGTAGGTTCTACCTTGAGTGCAAAAGGCAAGTCTATTTCATAATTAGCTTTAAAAGATGACATACATCATTTTGGTACATCCTATAAAAGGACATACTACTGTCCTGGGAGCAGAAAATCCCACCAGTTGAAAGAAGGGACTATCTTTGCCTTAAAGATATTAGGACTATCTACAATTTGCATAGTTTTGGGGGCACCCTCAGGGCACATTTGTTCAGAGAGGCCTATCACGTTCCCTAATCAGTCATTTTGTGTGTGTGTGTGTGGCCCATTCACTATCTCCATCTATCCCCACCCCTGAAGATGGCTGTGCAATCATTTGTAAATAAAACATTGTTGATACACACCCGTACTTTGTATCTTCCCTGCCTCATTGTAGAGTGTAAGCTCTCAGGAGCAAGGTGGGTTTATTTTGCTTTAATTATTGTATGGTTGTTACTTATGACTGTTGTGTTTTGAGACTGTCAAACTGTAAAGCGCTGCGGAATATGTGGACACTATATGGATGGAAGTTTATTATTGTTATTAACTAGATGGCAGCCCGATTCTAAAGAATCGGGAGTCTAGAATCCATATATACTTTATTTATTCAAATGTAAGAATAATACAATTAATAAATAATAGTAAGAAAGAACAAAAAATGGCTGCACTCACCAGCTCTTGACAATTCTTGTTATTTAAGGTACAGTTACACAGGATCCATGAACATGCTTATGAGGGGAGGGATGAAAGACATCAGACAACAACTTTGCGTGTTGTGGCAAATGCCACAACAATGGTTCTTTGCTTAAGAACAATAATGTAAATAATAAATAATATGTATCAATAACTATGTATATTGGTATGTTCTATGACATTTTAAAATATTTCATTATTATGTGGAAAAGCTCTTAGTACCCATACTGGCGCATACTTGTGTGCCCATCAGGTATTTTCACAGTAATTTTACATCTGATGGGTTGGTATGAAACGTTTTTAATCATCTCTTGGGCTTAGCTAAGCCTTCATTTTAAATAATTCTAATAAGTACAACAGAAATAAAAGCCTTTTTGTGTATCCAAATTTTTTGTTTATTTTTACAGAAGTGTAAAATTTAAGAAATCAACGTTCTTAGTACACCGATGGGCTAATATAAGCATGCCCATCAACCACGTCACGGTAGCCTTTGAACTGATGGGTCCTAACTAACTGATTCCTATTTCTTAATACTCAAACCTCTTTCACATCTGCATGTTTCTGATATTTGCAGAAGTAATGTTAAAAACAATACAACTTCCACACTTGGCACCAAAGAACTGACCTACAACACACTTTCAGCAAGTGCCATGCAATGTAGATGAAGCTTGGAGTTAACTTGCAGTAAATGCGGCAAACGCGGCTTCGACAATTGCATTAAATGCAGCCACAACAAAAACACTGGTAAGTGGAGATTTTGTGGCGAAAACTGCAGAAACCACATGTGCCGCACCTGCCGCAAGTGAAGTACAAATTCCGTATACATTGCATGCAACTTACAGCAAGAGTGGCGTGGGTCAGCCCTTAGGCAGGAAGTGCAGAAATAGCCTTTTTTCCACCATAAATTCTCCAAATAGCAGAAAAATGTTGATGTGAAAGCAAAATCTCTATTCTTTCCCTATCTATCTAAATATGTACCTATCTATATATCTATTTCTATGTACAGAACACACCTGGAGATAGAGATGTGTGTGAACAGCCATCCCGCCCGTCTCTTACCTGTTCACAAAAACCTCACCCTTTTTAAAAACAAAATGAAATCTCTCAGCAGCTATACTGCTGGAGCTTCAAATACAGGTTCCTATCACCAAATACAGGCATTTGGATGATACACATCTTACATCTTGTACTTAATGTGTGTTCTACTTACCTATAAAAATATGTATTGATATATCATATTTCTAAATTTATGTAGATATGATATAGAGTTATTAACCCTATATGCTAATGAGTACGTATGTTATATACGTATTTCCTACATAAGTACTTAAAATCTATATGTCTATGGCTACACTAATTTTTTTTTGTTTTTTTTCCTTATCTCTATACATAGAATTTGCCTATTGCTGTCTATGTTATTAGAAAAACTGAATAATGAAAAAAAAGAAAAGTAACTTTAAACTAAAATATTTTTGTAGATAATATTACGTGTGAAGACTTTAGTCAATAATTGTCCTTGAAGTGGTGTATTAACCACTTTAACCCTCACATTGCAACATTGCTTCACCCTGGAAAAAGCAACATACAATTGACCATGGGCAAAAGCAGGTTATGGTAGATAAATGCCAACTCGATGGAGGGTCTGGCCTTGAGATTTATTTATGGTCATTGCAAATGCGGGCTTGATGGGAAATTGTCTCCGTCTTAATTTAAAAGGTAATCCAGTCTCTGATGGACACAAATCAATTCGTGGAATGAATACCACATTTCCTGCTGCTGACCCACTAATTACTTTAGCCAGTATGATATTGGCATGTAAGGCAGTGACAATGAGCCGCGTACCATTGCAGAGACCTTTGTTCGTGTTCAGATTACGTAATAACATGACAATGGTGCCAATTTTAAGTTTCAGCCGATGTGAAGGCATTCCAGTTGGTGTTAGTGAATTCAAAAACTCAAGTGGGTATTGATCGAGGTCATCAGCTTCATCAGGATCGATGGAATCATCACTGATATATTCAGTATAGTCACCTATCAATAAATCCATGACTTGGGAATTGACTTTCTCAACGTCCTCATTTTTTGGACATAAAATTGCATGAGATGCAGCTGTATTTATGCTTTCGGTGTCATTCACATCAATACAAAGATTATCTCCAAAAATTTCAATTATTAAAGAGCCAGTGCATACCATGTCTGGAGGAATTTCAATTACATCATCTCCAAGGTTATGTTCATTAGATAGTTCACCATTTCCCAGTTGAAGCAACCAACTGCTGTAGTGAGGATCAATGGAGCGCATGTTGTTAATAAGTGGCAGGCGAGTAAAATGTTGCCAGTGTTGTGAATATTTTATACAGCTCTCTACAACATCAGTTCTTGTCCCATGAGGGATGACAGGAAGACATTGTCTAAAGTCGCCTCCAAAAACAATCACTTTACCTCCAAACGGTGTTTTTTCTTTGTGAGCTACATTTGTTGTCATGACATCACGTAAAACTCTATCAATGACATGCAATGCATATTTGGATAGCATTGTGCACTCATCAATAATAAAAAGTTTAGTGCTGTGCAAATATTTTGCTGCATCGGTATCATTCTTAATCCTGGAAACAGATGTTTCATTCACAGGAATTGGAATCCCATAAAGAGAATGAATGGTTCGTCCACCTTGTAGCAAGTTGGCGGCAATTCCAGTAGTGGCAGCAGGTGACACAATGTCTCCTTGTCCTCTTAGCTGATGTAGGAGTAGATGATATAGGTACGTTTTTCCGCTGCCACCAGGACCATGAAGGAAAAAACACTTTGCTGTAGAATTAGTGTCTTCTAAAGCTTGAGTGATAGCATCAAAAGCAAAAAGTTGGTCCTCATTTAGAGTAGCTTTCATTTCAGCAGCTGCTGATAACTCATAATCTTTATCATACTGTGGGAGGAGGTGTTGTTTCTTGACGTGGCAAATTAAAATCAGTATAAGTTTTGCCATGAGCTTTAAGAACATGTTGGACATCTGTCATAGCATAGCCTTCACAATTGACACACTCCAGAGTGTCGGAGTGGTATGCATAGCAGTAGTCTTCTACAAAGTGTTCCTTAAATTCATCCCATAAGTCCCGAGGTTTAGCTGGAGGACCAAAAATACAAATGTAGGCAAACATGTCACGTAGCTGTGCTGGCATGTTGAGAATACTGGCATCAAGTAATGTATTTCTCCACAGACTATCATCAAATAGTAAGCCAAGAGCTAATGCCGCATCTTTGAAGGTTTCATGTGTGACTCCGTGTACAGTTTTTATGCTGTCAAAACTGGTTGCACCTTTGACATGTAACAATAGCAATCTTAAATAGTAGCGTTCTTGGTCTTTCACACTGACAGTATACATTCGTCCAATCACAGAACCACCTGCTCGCTTTCTAACTTCCCAAGAACCTTCTTTCCAAACATAGTTTTCGGGAATTTCACGGTATAAATAAATATGAGCATGATGGTCGTTCTGATTAAGCTTGAAGTAGGCCATAAGTGTAGAATTTTGATGGAGCTTTTGTTTGATGTTTCCAATAGAGTCATCCTCATGAAAATAGAGTGGCTGAGAATGCGGTAGATGTACAGCAAGGCGAATGATGCTATGAGATTGTTTATGCATTGGATATGAGAATATTTGCCAAGCTGCCTCTGGTGCACTGACATATCTTGAATCCATGAATTGGTGTGTTTCATCATGTTGGATGTTAGTTTGGCAGATTTCAAGATTGGCTTTATCATGTCCTTTGTAGACGTATTTAAATAAATATTTCACAGCCTGAATGGAACCACAAACTTCGACATTTATATGGCACTTGTATTTTAATAGCAGGAACGGATTATATGGAACCACCCACGAATTGTCAATCATGTTAGAATGGTGTTGAAAAGATGGGCCAAAGTGTCTGCGATAAGTAGGATAGGCGTCCTTAGCTATGATGGTTCTTGGTTGCAAATCTTTAGGGAAACCTTTTGTACACTTCCCCAGATCCATACAGGGAGAATTTGGGTTGTGTTCTCCACACGGACCATGAATCATATGTTGGAGAACAATTTTATGGAGCTGAGGGTAGTGGGTAGGATTGGGAATTTCAGCCCACACTGTATTGTCTATGTCCTCCTCAGTCCTTAATTTGGAGTTGCTGTCCAGAATAATCAAAATGTGAGCGTGTGGAAGGCCACGTTTTTGAAATTCAATTACATGAACCATAGCGCAAACTTTCCCAAATAATCCGTTGTTAATGTCTTTTAAGAGTGCTTCCAGTTTTATTTTGAAAACACGTGCCACCAAATCAGGTCTATGTTCCACACGCTGCCAAGGTTCCAAATTCTCAGTAATCTCATTCCATTTCGGATTACAGGTCATGGTGATGAATAGATCAGGACGACCATATTTAGTCACAATAGCCATGGCATCCTGGTACCGCTGCTGCATATTCCTGGGACTGCCTTCAAACGAAGATGGTAAAATGACCGTTTTTCCAATGGGGATGCCCTTCTCAATGGATTTTTTCTGGAGATGGTCCTGGAGTACACAATAATCCTCTACTTTCAAATCCTTTTGGTGTTGACGGATATAATTTAGGCGATTTGCCTCGATTTTCACATAAGCATCCACTAAGTACTGCTGAGTGAGTTTGCCACCATTCAGGAGTGGATTAAACTGAGTACGGACAGACAGCACATAGCAGTAATATTGCAGTTGTGTAACTCTGCGTGGACTTTGCCCTTGTTGCTTGAGGCCATCATGCCAGCCCTGGTCTCCGTAAGGGAAAAATAAAGGATAGAGTAAAGCATCTAAATTACTGTGTAGAATGCTGACCTGTTGTGTTCTTGGCGCCAAAGGATTTTTGGGGTCCGGTTGTAAATGTATTAAAATATCACGATTAAATGGTGGCTCTCCATTGTCATTTTCAAATACGACAGCAACTTCATTGACAGTTGGATTATTATATCGGCGAGGGTCTTGATTCCGATCTTGTTTAAGGGCCATGATGATATTTGGCATGAGAGTGCCATTAGCTTCAGCTTTAAGATGTTCTTCATGTTCCACATCTCGTAACATTTTGTAGGCAGCAACAAAGGGATTCACATTGTCTAACTGAAGAGCAATTATACTCATCAAAGTGGGATGACATTTTTGATTTTGTTCACAGTTTAAACGTTGTTCATTCGCGGTAGCGGTATCCAAAATATACAGTTGGGCATAAGCTGGAACTTGATCATCACTGGGATGTAGGGTTCCAGTACGATGATATATTTGTCCATGTATACGGAAACAGTAAGGGCCATGTCCAGGTGGAGGGGATATATTGGCACCCATGGAGGCGAAAGCAAATGAGCTGTTAATACTACGAATATTTTCCATGAGATTCTTACTGAACTCACTCTCCCCTGTCAGCAATCGTTTAAAGACCTCGGGATATTGGGGTATAGGTATATGCACTTTACTCTTGTGACAACACAGAGTAAAATTTTTATCTGCTGGTATCTCAGCATTAAAATGTAATGCTTGACAATGTTCACATAAATAGTTCATAGGACCACAGGAGTGTTCTACTATGGTACTGTCATCATTAGTAAAACCTGTAGGATGTTGAGGTACAGGTTGTGGTAACGGAGCATTGGAATGTTTCTTTAAGCCAACATATATAAAGCGTGGACCTGGTAGAGGATCTTCACTGTCCACAGATTCAATCACTGAGGAGTTGGAAGGTGTATCGTGGTCAGGGTTTATTAATATGGAGGTGCAAGCGGTTTTTTTGTGCCGTTCACGGCGTGCACCAGCTGCATTTGGTAATGGTTTGTTTGTTGCCTTACAAGAGTCAGGTGTGAAGCATGTCTTATAAGCAGACTTAACGGTGTACAGGCGACGGCATTTATCATTTGGAGTGTAAGTAGGACAGTGTTTGCGCTTACGTGCAGATTTACCAACGGTTAAAGGAGCTTCAGGCTGCACACATTCTATGAATGGAGACAAAAAAGCTGTATTATGGGCAGAATCTATGACTGAGGACGTGGAAATATTATGTTTGCAACGTTGAGAGTGTGCAGCAGCAGCTTTATTACTTAATCGATTAGTTTTGTCCTCAAAAGACTCATTAGTAATGCGTTTATTGCAAGCAGCATTAACAGTGTCCAGGCGCTTCTGTCTGTCCTCTGTAGTCTCGTTAGCACGCTGTTTGCGCTTACGTGCGGCATCGGCGGCTTTTCGCTCTGCGTCATTGGTATACTTATTATCAGACCTGATGTTACGTGCGCCATCAGCAGCTTTGGGCTCTGTGTCATTAGTATACTTAACAGTGTCCAGGCGCTTGCATCTATCCTCTGTACTCTTGTTAGCACGCTGTTTGCGCTTACGTGCAGCATCGGTGTCTTTTCGCTGTGCGTCATTGGTATACTTATTATCAGACCTGATGTTACGTGCGCCATCAGCAGCTTTGGGCTCTGTGTCATTAGTATACTTAACAGTGTCCAGACGCTTGCGTCTCTCCTCTGTACTCTTGTTAGCACGCTGTTTGCGCTTACGTGCAGCATCGGCGGCTTTTCGCTCTGCATCATTACCATACTTTATATCAGACCTGATCTTACGTGCGCCATCAGCAGCTTTGGACTCTGTGTCATTAGTATACTTAACAGTATCCAGGCGCTTGCATCTATCCTCTGTACTCTTGTTAACACGCTGTTTACGCTTACGTGCGGCATCGGCGGCTTTTCGCTCTGCATCATTACCATACTTTATATCAGACCTGATCTTACGTGCGCCATCAGCAGCTTTGGACTCTGTGTCATTAGTATCCTTACTATTAGAGCTCATGTTGGCTAAGCTAAACAGCTTTAAGCGTGGTGGTGGCAAACAACAGGTTAATAAGAGGCAGTGTCAGGTAGTAGGAAAATAGCCAGTTAATAATAGGCAATAGTTCTTTGCAGGAATACAGATATTAATAAATAGGCAGTTTATATTGCAGAGAAATTGCTGGGCAATAATGGACAATGTCCTTATGTGGCAAATAATAGAGCAATATACCCAGTGTGGCAAAGAAGAGGTTAATAAACGGCAGTCTCTCAGTATAACAGTCAGTGAATAATAGGCATTATATAGAGAAAACACCAAACAAAAGTTCAAAATTGGTGTGAAAATGTCACTGAACCACTTCACAACTAAATATATATAGTTTTGGTAAATGGTATTATCATTTTTTTGACGAAATTCGGCAGGAGCTTGAAGAGCGACGTCACTGGGACCGCCTCCACGCAGTAGAAACTTGCTGTGAGGTAAAAATTCAAAAATCACACCAAAATGGCGGGCGGAGTGTGTCACAGTACGGCACATTTCTGATTAGTCGCTCGCGGCAGGCGGCAACCAATCAGAAAAGTGCCGCGCACCACGAAGGCATATATCTTTGTCCACCCTGAGCGGGTGTAGGACGCTGGTGACGTCACTTATCTCCGGACATTATCTCCGGACAAAGCCACGGAAGTTGGCACAAATTGCCGGAAGAAGTATTCTAGGCAATTATATATTAGATTTTAATGTTATCAGTGTTTACCTTTGAACGTTTATATTGTATTGTCCTGTCACCAGCCATGTGTACGATTATCGGCCGAAAGCCTCTCTGGAACCAATAATCACCCCATGTAAAGGTATCTTTATTATAAGTTAAAGATTCAGAATACTATGACTTTTATCATATCCTGAACAGTCAAGTTTTTTATGAACCGTTAAGGTTTTCTGGTTGAAGTAAAAAAAACTCTGAGTGTTTACAGTTTGAAACCATAAAATGTTGAAAAATTATGTCATTCTTGAGTATATCACTCAATGGTGCTCATAAACGTGTCAAATTTGATCTATAATATACTTTAATATACGTTACTTTAATCTTTAATATACTTAAGAACAGGGCCCCAGACATCACACAGGGGGTCTGAAACACCGCACAGTGGTCCAAAATATCGCTGTGCTCTGCCTGGGGCCCCATATGCTGCCTGGGGCCCCTGTGCTCTGCCTGGGGCCCCATATGCTGCCTGGGGCCCCTGTGCTCTTCCTGGGGCCCCATAGGCTGCCTGGGGCCCCTGTGCTCTGCCTGGGACCACTGTGCTCTGCCTGGGGCCCCATATGCTGCCTGGGGCCCCTGTGCTCTGCCTGGGGCCACTGTGCTCTGCCTGGGGCCCCATATGCTGCCTGGGGCCCCTGTGCTCTGTCTGGGGCCCCATATGCTGCCTGGGGCCCCTGTGCTCTGCCTGGGGCCCCATGTTCTGCCTGGGGCCCCTGTGCTCTGCCTGGGGCCACTGTGCTCTGCCTGGGGCCCCATATGCTGCCTGGGGCCCCTGTGCTCTGCCTGGGGCCCCTGTGCTCTGCCTGGGGCCCCATATGCTGCCTGGGGCCCCTGTGCTCTGCCTGGGGCCCCTGTGCTCTACCTGGGGCCCCATGTTCTGCCTGGGGCCACTGTGCTCTGCCTGGGGCCCCATAGGCTGCCTGGGGCCCCTGTGCTCTGCCTGGGACCACTGTGCTCTGCCTGGGGCCCCATATGCTGCCTGGGGCCCCTGTGCTCTGCCTGGGGCCCCTGTGCTCTACCTGGGGCCCCATGTTCTGCCTGGGGCCAGTGTGCTCTGCCTGGGGCCCCATAGGCTGCCTGGGGCCCCTGTGCTCTGCCTGGGACCACTGTGCTCTGCCTGGGGCCCCATATGCTGCCTGAGGCCCCTGTGCTCTGCCTGGGGCCCCATATGCTGCCTGGGGCCCCTGTGCTTTGCCTGGGGCCCCATATGCTGCCTGGGGCCCCTGTGCTCTGCCTGGGACCACTGTGCTCTGCCTGGGGCCCCATATGCTGCCTGGGGCCCCTGTGCTCTGCCTGGGGCCACTGTGCTCTGCCTGGGGCCCCATATGCTGCCTGGGGCCCCTGTGCTCTGCCTGGGGCCCCATATGCTGCCTGGGGCCCCTGTGCTCTGCCTGGGGCCCCTGTGCTCTGCCTGGGGCCCCATGTTCTGCCTGGGGCCCCTGTGCTCTGCCTGGGGCCACTGTGCTCTGCCTGGGGCCCCATATGCTGCCTGGGGCCCCTGTGCTCTGCCTGGGGCCCCTGTGCTCTGCCTGGGGCCCCTGTGCTCTGCCTGGGGCCCCATGTTCTGCCTGGGGCCACTGTGCTCTGCCTGGGGCCCAATAGGCTGCCTGGGGCCCCTGTGCTCTGCCTGGGACCACTGTGCTCTGCCTGGGGCCCCATATGCTGCCTGGGGCCCCTGTGCTCTGCCTGGGGCCACTGTGCTCTGCCTGGGGCCCCTGTGCTCTGCCTGGGGCCCCATATGCTGCCTGGGGCCCCTGTGCTCTGCCTGGGGCCCCTGTGCTCTGCCTGGGGCCCCATGTTCTGCCTGGGGCCCCTGTGCTCTGCCTGGGGCCACTGTGCTCTGCCTGGGGCCCCATATGCTGCCTGGGGCCCCTGTGCTCTGCCTGGGGCCCCATATGCTGCCTGGGGCCCCTGTGCTCTGCCTGAGGCCCCATGTTCTGCCTGGGGCCACTGTGCTCTGCCTGGGGACCCATAGGCTGCCTGGGGCCCCTGTGCTCTGCCTGGGACCACTGTGCTCTGCCTGGGGCCATTGTGCTCTGCCTGGGACCCCATATGCTGCCTGGGGCCCCTGTGCTCTGCCTGGGGCCCCATATGCTGCCTGGGGCCCCTGTGCTCTGCCTGGGGCCCCATGTTCTGCCTGGGGCCACTGTGCTCTGCCTGGGGCCCCATAGGCTGCCTGGGGCCCCTGTGCTCTGCCTGGGACCACTGTGCTCTGCCTGGGGCCCCTGTGCTCTGCCTGGGGCCATTGTGCTCTGCCTGGGACCCCATATGCTGCCTGGGGCCCCTGTGCTCTGCCTGGGGCCCCATATGCTGCCTGGGGCCCCTGTGCTCTGCCTGGGGCCCCATATGCTGCCTGGGGCCCCTGTGCTCTGCCTGGGACCACTGTGCTCTGCCTGGGGCCCCATATGCTGCCTGGGGCCCCTGTGCTCTTCCTGGGGCCACTGTGCTCTGCCTGGGGCCCCATATGCTGCCTGGGGCCCCTGTGCTCTGCCTGGGGCCCCTGTGCTCTGACTGGGGCCCCTGTGCTCTGCCTGGGGCCCCATGTTCTGCCTGGGGCCCCTGTGCTCTGCCTGGGGCCACTGTGCTCTGCCTGGGGCCCCATATGCTGCCTGGGGCCCCTGTGCTCTGCCTGGGGCCCCATATGCTGCCTGGGGCCCCTGTGCTCTGCCTGGGGCCCCTGTGCTCTGCCTGGGGCCCCATGTTCTGCCTGGGGCCACTGTGCTCTGCCTGGGGCCCCATAGGCTGCCTGGGGCCCCTGTGTTCTGCCTGGGGCCCCATATGCTGCCTGGGGCCCCTGTGCTCTGCCTGGGGCCCCTGTGCTCTGCCTGGGGCCCCATATGCTGCCTGGGGCCCCTGTGCTCTGCCTGGGGCCCCATATGCTGCCTGGGGCCCTTGTGCTCTGCCTGGGGCCCCATATGCTGCCTGGGGCCCCTGTGCTCTGCCTGGGGCCACTGTGCTCTGCCTGGGGCCCCTGTGCTCTGCCTGGGGCCACTGTGCTCTGCCTGGGTGTAGGACACTGGTGACGTCACTTATCTCCGGACATTAGCTCCGGACATTAGCTCCTGACAAAGCCACGGAAGTTGGCACAAATTGCAGGAAGTAGTATTCTAGGCAATTAATCTCCGGACATTAGCTCCGGACATTAGCTCCAGACATTAGCTCCGGACAAAGCCACGGAAGTTGGCACAAATTGCAGGAAGTAGTATTCTAGGCAATTATATATTAGATGTAATATTGTTATAAGCTTCATCAAAATAACAAGTATATAGGAAAAATGGGGGAGGAGGGAGGGGGGAAGGGAATGGAGAGATGAGGGGAGGAAAGGAAAATAAGTAACCAGAATGTAGACAGAACTGTTATTAATTATAAAGACTTTTGTCTCCATTTCTGTCTATTGTCACTAACCTCTATAATCCTATATTCAAAGGTAAACTATATACATAAAGGTATCGTCACATTAAGCGACGCTGCAGCGATATAGACAACGATGCCGATCGCTGCAGCGTCGCTGTTTCGTCGTTGTGTGGTCGCTGGAGAGCTGTCACACAGACAGCTCTCCAGCGACCAACGATGCCGAAGTCCCCGGGTAACCAGGGTAAACATCGGGTTACTAAGCGCAGGGCCGCGCTTAGTAACCCGATGTTTACCCTGGTTACCAGTGTAAATGTAAAAAAAACAAACACTACATACTCACATTCCGGTGTCTGTCACGTCCCCCGGCGTCCGCTTCCCTACACTGTGTCAGCACCGGCCGGCCGTAAAGCAGAGCACAGCGGTGACGTCACCGCTGTGCTCTGCTTTCACTTTACGGCCGGCGCTTACACAGTGCAGGGAAGCGGACGCCGGGGGACTCGACAGACACCGGAATGTAAGTATGTAGTGTTTGTTTTTTTTACATTTACACTGGTAACCAGGGTAAACATCGGGTTACTAAGCGCGGCCCTGCGCTTAGTAACCCGATGTTTACCCTGGTTACCAGTGAAGACATCGCTGAATCCGCGTCACACACGCCGATCCAGCAATGACAGCGGGTGATCCAGCGACGAAATAAGGTGCTGGCCTTCTAGCTCCGACCAACGATGTCACAGCAGGATCCTGATCGCTGCTGCGTGTCAAACACAACGATATCGCTATCGTTATCGTTGTTAAGTTGTTCAGTGTGAAGGTACCTTAAGAATAAACTCTGTATTCTATAACTCCAAACATCATTGTCTGCTAATTAGAACTTTGGTGGATGGTGTTCCAAATTAAAATCACTAATAGTGACAGCCAAGACCTTCACCTGAGACGTCTATCAAATAGCTTGCATGTGGCTTCGCCTTTTACCTTTTGGAAGAAATATATTACTATGTATCCTTCACTTTTTGTTTAGCCATGCTTAATCCAAGTTAGCATGGCCTAGCCTAAACTTAGTTTTGGCTTAGCCTAGCCCAAACTATACCGTGGGGTACAAATTGGACTAGTCCAGATTATACCCCTCCAGGCCAGAATATACCCCAGCTGCTGTAGATCAGATATTTCAGCCTTTTGAGAACGAGTGATATAATCAATAACGGAGCCCCAAGCAGAAAACGGGGCCCCAGGCAGCACACAGGTGCCCCAGAGAGCGCATAAGGCCCCAGGCAGCGCACAGGGGCCTCAGGTAGCCCACAGGGGCCCCAGGCAGCCCAAAGGGGCCCCAGGCAGTGCACAGGGCCTCAGGCAGCACACGAGGTCCCAGGCAGCGCACGAGGCCCCAGGCAGCACATGGAGCTCCAGGCAGCACATGGGGCCCCAGTCAGAGCACAGGGCCCCATACAGCGCACAGGGCCCCAGGCAGCGCACAGGACCACAGGCAGCCCACAGGGCCCCAGGCAGCCTGCAGGGCCCCAGGCAGCACACAGGGGCCCCAGGTAGCACACAGGGCCCCAGGCAGCAAAGCGCACGGGGCCCCAGCCAGCGCACAGGAATCCAGGCAGCCCACAGGGACCCCAGGGAGCCCATAGGGCCCCAGGCAGCACACTGGGCTCCTGACAGCCCACAGGAGCCCCAGGCAGCCCACAGGAGCCCCAGGCAGCCCACAGGACCCCAGGCAGCCCACAGGACCCCAGGCAGCCCACAGGGGGTCCCAGATAGCGCACAGGGGGGCAGATACAGTGAGCAAGAGGGTAAGAGCACGCAAGGGGGGAAATAGACAGAGCACATGTCCCCTGGGCGCTGTCTGGGACCCCCTGTGTGCTATCTGGGACCCACTGAACGCTGTCTGGGACCCCCTTTGCGATGTCTGGGGCCCTGCAATTGAGTATATCACTCAATCCTGTAAGGCTAGTTTCACATTTGCGTACAGCCGTGCACATGCGTACGCTCTCAGTGAAGCCTTGACCACTGCTGTGCCCCGCTGGTTAAGCTCTGCCCACGTTCTTTTGACGGTGCTGCAACCCGCGGCGAAGGCAACAAATTGGATTTTCTTGCGTTGACCGAATCGTCAAAACAACGCATGCGGACGCAAATGTAAACATCCGCAGGGCCTGCGTACCCAATGATAAAGATAGGGTACGCAGGCCGCATGCGGCCCCATGAGTACCTGGGCGGAGCTTAACTGGCGGGTATGGCAGTGGGCAGGGCTTCATTAAGAGCTTATACAGCCATATGCAAATGTGAAACTAGCCTAAGATGTCTAGGGCCCCTGTGCGATGTCTGGGGCCCCGTTCTTGAGTACATCACTCAATGGTTCTCATAAGCATGAAAAATCTGATCTACAGCAGCAGGGGTATATTCTGGCCCGGAGGAGTATAATCTGGCCTAGGTATAATATACCCATGGTCTATACTCCTCTAGGGCAGAATATTAGTGTGTTTTTGCTGCTGTAGTGCTACAGTATATATAGTCATGCGGCTTTTGTCAGATTTTCATGCAGTCTGCAGCAGATTTCCCTCTTCCACGTGACACGGAGAAATCTGCTGTGCTTCTGCCCAAAAAAATCCACATCGTTGGGATGCGGATTTTGATGCAGATTGACTGCTGATTTTTTTCCCTGTTGAAAATCAGCAGCAAATCTAGTGCAAGGGAACGGGTGGACTAGACTTATAGCATGTGTTGGAGGCATTACATTGGACTGACAGGAGATGGTGCAGTTCCATCAGTGCATAGTTAATGTTATGTGTTGTAACTTGTTATGTATGTTTCTCCCTGCTCTCTATGATATGCACCTTAAGTTCTCCACTGTGAGTTCCTATTCTATCCTCATAAGGTATATAAAGTGAACTTGGAACACCTCCAACAACAAAAAAAGGTTTCCAATTTTGACATCAATGGAAGACCAACTATATAATTAGCTTTTGAGATTCTACACTGCAACAGAACAAAAGTACCCCCAGTGGATCTACGATCTACCTCCAGAGAAACGTTCAAATGTCAAGTCCCAGTTTAGACAAACATCTAAGCCATATCGAGCAGAGAAAGGGATAATTTACTATGGAAAAAAGGAGGTTCTCACTAAAAGCCGACTGCCAAATATCCTGAAGGCCTGTCACGGCAACCCAACTTCTGGTGGCCATTTTGGCAGAGATAAAACATTTGCCAAAATTTCTGACCGTTCTTACTGGAAGGGAATGAAGAATGTTGTTTACCAACATGTCAAAGCCTGTCAAAAATGTTTTGTCATATGTCCCAAAATCAGCAAAGAAGCTCCACCACTCAACAGTATACCAGTGCCTGGAAAAGTATGGAGCTTAGTTGGGATTGATATGATCAGTCCTCTTCAGGAAACCTCAATCGGCAACAAATATATAGTTGCTGTCACTGATCATTTCTCAAAGTGGACTGAAGCAACAGCTGTTCCAGACAAGAGTGCCATGTCAGTAGCAAAATGTTTGCACACCATTATTTGCCGCTTAGGCTGTATGGACACTCTGATTAGCGACCAGGGAAGAGAGTTTGTGAACTCGATCATCGACAACCTGATGGATCATTTTAAAACAGACCACCGCATTTCATCTGCCTACCACCCACAAACAAATGACCAGCGGGAACGTGACAATCGAACACTCAAAGAATCTCTTTGCAAGCTCTTCAATGACCAAGGAACCAACTGGGACCAGTGCATCCCTGGTGTTTTGTTTGCCTATCACACGTCTGTGCATGCCTCAACCAAGTGCACTCCATTTGAGGTCATGTGTGGACGAAAGGCTAAGCTTCCTATTGACCTCAATCCATCAGCCAATGACACTGTGGATGTCATGTCTCTTTCAGATGATGCCAACCCTGATGTGCTAAATACACTCACAACCATTCATAACAGGATCCTCTCAACTGTAAGTACCAACATGCATTCTGCTCAGGAACACCAAAAGTGTGCCTTTGATCGCCGACACAAGAGCAACAAAGAAATCACTGCTGGCACCATTGTTTATATTAAGAATCAATGTCGTATTCCTCACATGGGTTCAAAGATGGCACCACGCTGGGTTGGACCCTACTTAGTTGTAAAATCCTTAACCAAGAGACGAGTAAAACTTAAGAACAATAAGACTGGCAAGATACTAAGCAACACCTACCATGCCAGCAACCTTAAGATTTACCAGGGTGAAGAGACTTCTCTACCACCCCAGTCCCCTGATGACTGTCCCAGTGACTCTGCCACACAGAAACACCAGCAAACCAAGACTTTCAACCCACTACCATGTTCAGGAAGGAAGTATCTTACCACCACTCTTGACCTTACGTTTAATAGGGTTGTGTACTTTGGAGGTGTAGTGAGCTGCCCGGCTGTGGCTGTTCCGTTATCATTGACATAGAATCTGTGACAGACACTGCCCCCGTGTGGCCAGAAGTTATACCTATGCCGAATGTGATTACAGAGAAACAAACTGTATTGGCTAAACTCCCCCCTGTTATGTCATGTGAACAGGAAGGGGAGGGAGAAGAGAAAGAGCCCGGGAAACCAGTCAGTGCAGAGAGAGGTCTGTGTGTGCTGGCGTCCTCCTGTTGATGCGATATAGAAGATTGCCTGGATGACCCCTCTCTCTTGGAAGCTGACATCCAGATTGTTCCCAGCTCCCACACTGCGGAGCACTCAGCGGTGACATCTTCACAGATCCTGGAGCCCATGAACTGTAAGCGGGTCCTCTGTTGAGAGGCCGAACATTCCACCCTTACCTGCTGAACCCCAAGGATTACAGTCTGGACCTGAGATACAGAGTTTTGTTTACTCCCTGTTGTTTTCTCTTCGGCTGGAGCGTCTCCCTGCAGTGACAGACAGGCCTGCAACGTGGGAAGATAACCTCCTGGAGCAAAGGAACTGGTAAAGTGTGGATAGGGACAGTGAGGGAAAGTTTGTTATTACACGTTATTTCTGTGAATAAGCATACTTTGTACTGTATTATTGTGTTCTGCTGTGTTAAGGAAAATGTATAACAGTAAAGATACGTTTGTTAAGATGGAATCTGAGTGTGGAAGTTTTGCTGGGCCAGATCATGGATATGCATGGGCGGCCTTGCCCTTGGACACTTCATCTGGCGTAGTCGGCAGGATCTGTGCCCAGCAAGATTCCCACCCAGGCCCAGTGTACAGTCAGAAACCGCCGCCGGTGTCCATTGTAAACCAGGTCAGGAAGTTTGGCGGGCGAAACTACCCCGTACCAGAGTGGGCGGAACAAGTGCGGATACTGGGAGAAATGTATAATATTGACCCTAAGACCTTGGCAGAAATGGCGGTACTGACGCTAGAGGGGGAGGCATGGACGACAGTCAGACTGGAGACGGTCAGGGGCAGCGTGCGTTGGAGGATTTGGTGCGGGTGCTGGAAAAGACCTATGGACCTACTACGTACCAGGGAACGCTGCGATACCTGTTCTTCAGACGGACACAGCTTGAATGGGAGGACATTGCCCAATATGCAAATGCCCTTCAGGTACTCCTTGAACAAGTCTGTGCAAAAGGGGAACAACTGGCTACTATAGCTCCTCGTGACCTGGTACTTAGAGACCAATTCGTTATAGGGCTGAGAGACCAGTATCTTAACCGTACGCTACAGGACTTGATTCGGATGACGCCGACTCTCACCTTCGCTGAAGTCAAGCAGGAAGCCATAGAACGTTCTAGGGGGCCTGTCATGGATGTGGGGACTCAAAGCGCTGCGTCCAGATCCATATTAGACAGAAAACAGCCCAACAGTGACACCGAGGAGCTGAAACAGATGGTAGCAGATTTACAGCAACAGGTGTCACAGTTAACACTAGAACGACAGAGAGACCAGCGGATACGACCTAGCCGTCCCACGGGACCGTGTTGGTCATGTGGTGACCCTCGCCACAGGGCGAATCGTTGTCCTCAACGAACAAACCATCAGTTACCACGACGAACAGAATATCAGCTACATCCACAAGCAGAGCCACCACGCCAGGTCTCACCACAATGGCCGCCGTTAAACTAGACACCCCTGCAGCTGAGGTTCGAGCAGCAGGGGGGACAGAGAATGGGGTGTAGAAAAACAGAGCCAGCAACGGAGTACTCTCGCCTCGAGTAGTCCTACACTTGAAATTATTCTGGAGGGAGTTGCAGTGCAAGGATTGATGGACACTGGGTCGCAAGTGACCACGATCTCTGAACAGTTTTATGAAAAGTACCTCAAACCAAGAACTGCTTGTGATCCAGATACCACCATTAAGATTATTGCGGCTAATAACCTACCCATTCCAGTAACCGGAGTCGCCTGGATGGATACGAAGGCCTGCGGACAAGACCTAGGGAAACGAGGAATCGTCATTGTCAAGGAAGGCTTCGGCTCCGAGACCCCAGTAATAATCGGAATGAATATCTTGGAAGACCTGGACCTTATGCTGTTGACAAGAAAAGGTCCCAAGTACTGGCAGAAAGTTACCAAACATAAACCGACTCATCTGGCGTTCCAACGCGTAATCCGGACCGTTGGACTTCAACAGATGGCAAAGGAACAACTACCCCTAGCAGCCATTAAAGTGCCCCGCTGTACCCGGATTACTTTGCCCGCTGAAAAAGAGACAGTCATTTCCCTGCCTCCTAACACCAACCGACAACTTGAAGGAGTTGAAGTGTTAATCGAGCCAAGGGCTCCAAGTGGGAGTAAGCTAAACCCACTAGTCGCCCGCACCCTAGCCGTCGTGAGGAACGGAAGAGTCCCTGTCAGGCTAAACAACACTGCAGACGTAGGTGTAGCTCTTGAGGCTGGCACGCAAATTGCCAGAGTATATGCTCTACCCACAGAAGTGAACCCCATGGGACCCTTACAATTCACCCCGTCTACAGAAGATGGCTGGACGGTAACTGTCTCAGCCATAAATGCTCAAGCAGATGATGAAGACATTGGGCGAAAACTACTGGAAAAAGTGCAACTGGACCCGTCCCAGTACACCAAACAGGAAGTGTCTCTAGTGGAGAAACTACTGCGAGAACACCAAGACTCCTTTGCAAAGCATGACACCGACTTCGGGTACACCACCAGTATCCAACATGAGATTCCCACGGGCGATGCTGCCCCTATTCGCGAGAGGTACCGACAAATACCACCTCAACAATACCAGGAGGTGAAAAGCCTCTTAGAATCTATGCTACACGCCGGAGTGGTGCGGGAAAACCAGAGCCCATGGGCTGCACCCGTGGTGATAGTCAAAAAGAAAGATGGATCCCTGAGATTTTGCGTAGACTACCGTCGGTTGAACGCTTGCACGATCCGGGACTCCTATCGACCGCCCTGAAAAAGGCCAAATATTTTTCGTCTCTAGACTTGGCCAGTGGATATTGGCAGGTCCCCATGAGTGAGAAGGACAGAGAAAAGACCGCCTTCATCCTTCCCATGGGCCTGTACGAGTTTGACCGGATGCCATTCGGCTTGAATAACGCACCAGGGACCTTTCAGAGACTGATGGAACGCTGTCTGGGAGATTTCAACTTCGAATTCACGCTGATATACCTTGATGACATCGTGGTATACTCCGCCACCTTCGAGGATCATCTTCACAAGCTTGGCAAAGTGTTCCAGCGCTTGAAGAAACACGGCTTGAAGTTGAAGCCCAGCAAGTGCCGTCTATTCCAGCAGGAGATCGATTACCTGGGTGTTATGGTTCTCAATGGCAAGAGAACATAGCCCAGCAAACATAAGTACTAGCTCTTGGAAGGATGGAAACTAAACTGACCATGAACTAAACCTGCCGCACAACTAACAGTAGCCGGGTAGCGTTGCCTACGTTTTTTATCCCTAGACGCCCAGCGCCGGCCGGAGGACTAACTAATCCTGGCAGAGGAAAATATAGTCCTGGCTCACCTCTAGAGAAATTTCCCCGATAGGCAGACAGAGGCCCCCACATATATTGGCGGTGATTTTAGATGAAATGACAAACGTAGTATGAAAATAGGTTTAGCAAAATTGAGGTCCGCTTACTAGATAGCAGGAAGACAGAAAGGGCACTTTCATGGTCAGCTGTAAACCCTATCAAAATACCATCCTGAAATTACTTTAAGACTCTAGTATTAACTCATAACATCAGAGTGGCAATTTCAGATCACAAGAGCTTTCCAGACACAGAAACGAAACTACAGCTGTGAACTGGAACAAAATGCAAAAACAAACGAGGACTAAAGTCCAACTTAGCTGGGAGTTGTCTAGCAGCAGGAACATGCACAGAAAGGCTTCTGATTACAATGTTGACCGGCATGGAAGTGACAGAGGAGCAAGGTTAAATAGCGACTCCCACATCCTGATGGAAACAGGTGAACAGAGGGGATGATGCACACCAGTTCAATTCCACCAGTGGCCACCGGGGGAGCCCAAAATCCAATTTCACAACACCTGGGACACCGGATCTCGGCCGAAGGTGTCCAACCCTCTCCAGAGAAGATAGCAGCTGTCCGAGAGTGGCCACAGCCAACTACCATCAAAGAAGTCCAGGCTTTCCTGGGGCTAGTGGGCTATTACCGCCGATTTGTCAAGGACTTTGCCCGGCTTGCGGAACCACTGCATGAGACCTTCCGAGGGACCGCGAACAGTCCTAGAGGACGACGCATCAGCTGGGGGCCCGACCAAGAAAAATCCTTCCGGGTGCTTCAAGCTGCTCTGACATCACCCGCTATTCTGGCATATGCAGACTACACCTTGCCGTTCCAGTTATACACCGACGCCAGCCTTCAAGGTCTCGGGGCGGTCCTCTCCCAAGTCCAAGATAACAAGGAACGCGTAATAGCCTATGCCAGTAGATCCCTCCGTGACACCGAAAAGAACCCCGTCAACTACAGCTCTTTCCGCCTGGAACTCCTGGCCCTGACCTGGGCTATTACAGAGAAATTTGCTGGCTACCTGACAGGGGCGGAGGTGCTGGTCGTGACAGACAACAATCCTCTTGCCCACCTAGAAAATGCCAAACTAGGGGCAATGGAACAGCGCTGGATGGCAAGGCTCTCTAGATTCCAATACAAAATTAAATACAGAGCGGGGACGGAGAATCAGAATGCTGACAGCCTTTCCAGAGTGACATCATCCCCGCCGGTAGGGGACCGGGATGAAGAGTTGGAGGGAGATGAACTGCCCGACTTTGCCCGGCTAGCTAAACAAATAGATAGCCGCCAGTATGCTGTAGGTGGGATCTAAGCCGTAGTGGGGTCCCCCCTGTCCCAACAAGAATGGGCCAAGCTTCAAGATCGAGACCCTGAACACGTCTTACTGAAACAGTACGTGAAGACACAAGAGAAACCACCCTCCGAAGTAAGAGCCCGACTATCAACCAGGGCCTCTGCCCTACTTGCCCAATGGGATCGGCTGATCGTGAAGGATGGAGTCTTGTATCGCAGGGCCCTTTTATCCCATATGCTGGAAGAATGTTTGCAGATTGTCGTCCCGGTACAGCTAGCCCATGAGATGGTGGCTGAAGCCCACAGAAGGAACGGCCACTTCGGCATAGACAAGACCCTCCGGTGGACCCAGCAATTCATTTTTTGCCCAGGACTCCGTAAGCTGGTTGAAAACGTCTGCCTAAGATGTCGTACATGTGAACTCCACAAGTCTACTGAGCAGCGTTCACCCGTCCAGACTATTAGCACATCCAGGCCCCTCTAGTTGTTGATGGTGGACTATCTGTTGATCGGAACGGCGAATAGTGGCTACCAGTACTGTCTGGTGATGGTGGACCACTTCACGAAATTCGCCGTCGCTGTTGCTACCAAAGATCAGACTGCCGAATTAGCTGCACAGGCCATCTGTCAACACTTCGTTCGGGTCTACGGGTGTCCGGAGCGGCTGCACTCTGATCAGGGGGCGTGTTTCGAAGGGCGAGTCATTGAAGAACTTCAGCAGATGTATGGAATCAAGAAGTCCAGGACCACCCCGTATCATCCACAAGGGAATGGCACATGTGAACGTTTCAACCGGACCCTCTTACAACTGATACGAACCTTAGCAGAAGACAAAAAGCCCGACTGGCCTCGATTCCTCCCAGAACTACTGTGGGCCTATAACAATCAAGTCCATTCTGTCACCAGATACACGCCTTACACCCTCCTTTTTGGCCGCCCAGGCAAAGGCATCCATGAGCTACACCTGTCTAACTCTGATGAAGACACCTGTGGTACCTATCCTTCCTGGCTACAAGCACACCGTCAAAGGATGGAAACTGTCTACCGGCTGGTGGAACAGCAGATCCAGGACCAGGTCCACGCTGATCCACTTCCAGTACAAGAAGACCTACTGAGTGTGGGTCAACTAGTCCTAGTTCGTATAAAGAAACCGCAAGGAAAACTCCGGCCCAAGTGGGAGACCGAAGTCTATCGAATAATTGGACACCCGTACCCTGGTGGCCCCGTCTACCAAGTACAAGGCGAAGACAGCGGCAGCCTCCGCACCCTGCACCGTAACATGTTGTGCCCCTGTCGTTCTCAGCCTGACTCCCCTCCTATAATGCCTAGAGAGACGGATGTCACTAATACTGTGGGAGACACCGATACCGGGGATGTAGAGGTGGAAGACATCCCTACCCCTGATCGCCTGAGTGACGCGTCTGAACCCCTTACCTCCTCGACTGACTTACTGACTGGGGCGGAGAGTGGGGTGACTGATCGGGGAGAGAGACTAGCACCCGTTAGGCGGACAGCGAGGACCACCGCAGGAATGCCCCCGGGACAGTCCTAAAGAGACCAATATGTGTGGCCCTTTTCACAGCCGGGTCCTACAACCTCCACAGCCATCGCCGCCCTGGAGACAGTCGTTGACAGGGACTGCCAAGCTTTAAGCAGTGTGTGCTGGCGTCCTCCTGTTGATGCGATATAGAAGATTGCCTGGATGACCCCTCTCTCTTGGAAGCTGACATCCAGATTGTTCCCAGCTCCCACACTGCGGAGCACTCAGCGGTGACATCTTCACAGATCCTGGAGCCCATGAACTGTAAGTGGGTCCTCTGTTGAGAGGCCGAACATTCCACTCTTACCTGCTGAACCCCAAGGATTACAGTCTGGACCTGAGAGACAGAGTTTTGTTTAAGTTTTGTTTACTCCCTGTTGTTTTCTCTTCGTCTGGAGCGTCTCCCTGCAGTGACAGACAGGCCTGCGACGTGGGAAGATAACCTCCTGGAGCAAAGGAACTGGTAACGTGTGGATAGGGACAATGAGGGAAAGTTTGTTATTACACGTTATTTCTGTGAATAAGCATACTTTGTACTGTATTATTGTGTTCTGCTGTGTTAAGGAAAATGTATAACAGTAAAGATACGTTTGTTAAGATGGAATCTGAGTGTGGAAGTTTTGCTGGGCCAGATCATGGATATGCATGGGCGGCCTTGCCCTCGGACACTTCAGAGGCACAAGAGATCTTGGACAACCACGGCGTACATAAAAACCAAAGGTGATGGGAACTGCTATTTTCGGGCCATCAGCTATTTCCTGACAGGAACAGAGGACAACTACTCCCTTCTCAGAGCTAAAGTCATCCACCACATGAAAACTGACTTGTCCAAAAAACTACAGGGCTACTGTAATCAAGATGTGAATGAATATGTGAGCACCTCTGGCATCTCTCGTGATGGAGTCTGGGCAACTGATGCTGAAATCATGGCCACAGCAAATCTGTTGAGTTGTGACATCGTCATCCAGACCAAAGTTGGTGACACCATGGATTGGTTGCCCTATCCCGCAAGCTTCAATCTGCAGTGAACAACAGAACATGCACTTTATCAACAATCATGATCATTTTAATGTTGTTATCAGTGATTACCTTTGAATGTTTATATTGTAGTGTCCTGTCACCAGCCATGTGTGCGATTATCAGCCGAAAGCCTCTCTGGAACCAATAATCGCCCCATGTAAAAGGACCTTTATAAGTTTAAGTTTCAGAATGTTATAACTTTTATTATATCCTGAACAGTTTTTTTATGAACAGTCAAGGTTTTCAGGTTGAAATAAAAAAAAAATCTGTGTGTTTAGAGTTTTAAACACTAAAATGTTGAAAAATTATGTAATTCTTGAGTATATCACTCAATGGTGCTCATAAACGTGAAATCTTTAATATGCTTTAATATACTCAAGAACGGGGCCACAGACATCACAGAGGGGGTCCCAACCTGCGCACAGGGGGCAGAGACAGCGCACAGGGGCCCTGCGCGCTGTCTCTTCTCCCCTTGCGCACTCACTTCCCCCTCCCTTGTGCACTGTCTCTGCCCCCCTGTGCGCTGCCTGGGGCCCCTGTGCGCTGCCTGTAGCCCCATGTGCTGCCTGGGGCCTCGTGTGCTACCAGGGACCCCTGTGAGCTGCCTAGGGCCCTGTGCGCTGCCTGGGGCCCCAGTGCTCTGCCTGGAGCCCCATGTGCTGCCTGGGGCCCTGTGCGCTGCCTGGGGCCCTGTGCGCTGCCTGGGGCCCTGTGCGCTGCCAGGGATGCCTATGTGCTGCCTGGGGTCCTGTGCGCTGCCTGGAGCCACATGTGCTGCCTGGTGCCTCGTGTGCTACATGGGGTCCTGGGCGCTGCCTGGGGCCCCTGTGCACTGCTTGGGGCCCCGTGCACTGCCTGTGGCCCCTGTGCGCTGCCTGGGGCCCTGTGTGCTGCCTGGGGCCCCTGTGTGCTGCCTGGGGCCCCGTTATTAAGAATGTCACCCAATGGTTCTCAAAAGCCTGAAAAATCTGATCTACAGTAGCTGCGGTATATTATGACCTGGAGGGGTATAAACTGGACTAGTCCAATTTATACCCCGGGGTATAGTTTGGGCTAGGCCAGAATATACCCAGGGTATAATCTGGCCCAGGCCACTTTAACCCCGGGTATATTCTGGGCGGGGGGTTAATCTGGCCTGTTACATCGGCGCCTGCGTACTGCAGAACTTTGCTCTGCCCTCAACAGAGAAGACAAAGTACGGCGGAGCCGGAGCCTGAATACAAGAAGAGGACGTCATCGTAAGAAGATGGGAGACACCGGACCCAGAACGCAGAAGGACTGGGTGGGTGAGCAATAGAGTCTGCACTCCGCATATCATACACTGAGGCCCCTGATCATGTGACCCCTGACTCCTCCCCTCCTGTGACCTCATCACAGGTCCTGTGCGCACAGAACAGCCATATATGTGGAGTGCGGCTCTGCGGGTGGAGGTCAGTGCTGGAGGCTCCATTATTCTCTATGTGGAGTGCGGCTCTGCGGGTGGAGGTCGGTGCTGGAGGCTCCATTATTCTCTGTGGAGTGCGGCTCTGCGGATGGAGGTCGGTGCTGGAGGCTCCATTATTCTCTATGTGGAGTGCGGCTCTGCGGGTGGAGGTCGGTGCTGGAGGCCCCATTATTCTCTATGTGGAGTGCGGCTCTGCGGGTGGAGGTCGGTGCTGGAGGCTCCATTAATCTCTATGTGAAGTGCGGCTCTGCGGGTGGAGGTCGGTGCTGGAGGCTCCATTATTCTCTATGTGGAGTGCGGCTCTGCGGGTGGAGGTCGGTGCTGGAGGCTCCATTATTCTCTATGTGGAGTGCGGCTCTGTGGGTGGAGGTCGGTGCTGGAGGCTCCATTATTCTCTATGTGAAGTGCGGCTCTGCGGGTGGAGGTCGGTGCTGGAGGCTCCATTATTCTCTATGTGGAGTGCGGCTCTGCGGGTGGAGGTCGGTGCTGGAGGCCCCATTATTCTCTATGTGGAGTGCGGCTCTGTGGGTGGAGGTCGGTGCTGGAGGCTCCATTATTCTCTATGTGGAGTGCGGCTCTGCGGGTGGAGGTCGGTGCTGGAGGCTCCATTATTCTCTATGTGGAGTGCGGCTCTGTGGGTGGAGGTCGGTGCTGGAGGCCCCATTATTCTCTATGTGGAGTGCGGCTCTGCGGGTGGAGGTCGGTGCTGGAGGCTCCATTATTCTCTATGTGGAGTGCGGCTCTGCGGGTGGAGGTCGGTGCTGGAGGCTCCATTATTCTCTATGTGGAGTGCGGCTCTGCGGGTGGAGGTCGGTGCTGGAGGCCCCATTATTCTCTATGTGGAGTGCGGCTCTGCGGGTGGAGGTCGGTGCTGGAGGCTCCATTATTCTCTGTGGAGTGCGGCTCTGCGGATGGAGGTCGGTGCTGGAGGCTCCATTATTCTCTATGTGGAGTGCGGCTCTGCGGGTGGAGGTCGGTGCTGGAGGCTCCATTAATCTCTATATGGAGTGTGGCTCTGCGGGTGGAGGTCGGTGCTGGAGGCTCCATTATTCTCTATGTGGAGTGCGGCTCTGCGGGTGGAGGTCGGTGCTGGAGGCCCCATTATTCTCTATGTGGAGTGCGGCTCTGCGGGTGGAGGTCGGTGCTGGAGGCTCCATTATTCTCTATGTGGAGTGTGGCTCTGTGGGTGGAGGTCGGTGCTGGAGGCTCCATTATTCTCTATGTGGAGTGCGGCTCTGCGGGAGGAGATCGGTGTTGGAGGCTCCATTATTCTCTATGTGGAGTGCGGCTCTGCGGATGGAGGTCGGTGCTGGAGGCCCCATTATTCTCTATGTGGAGTGCGGCTCTGCGGGTGGAGGTCGGTGCTGGAGGCTCCATTATTCTCTATGTGGAGTGCGGCTCTGCGGGTGGAGGTCGGTGCTGGAGGCTCCATTATTCTCTATGTGGAGTGCGGCTCTGCGGGTGGAGGTCGGTGCTGGAGGCCCCATTATTCTCTATGTGGAGTGCGGCTCTGCGGGTGGAGGTCGGTGCTGGAGGCCCCATTATTCTCTATGTGGAGTGCGGCTCTGCGGGTGGAGGTCGGTGCTGGAGGCCCCATTATTCTCTATGTGGAGTGCGGCTCTGCGGGTGGTGGTCGGTGCTGGAGGCTCCATTATTCTCTATGTGGAGTGCGGCTCTGCGGGTGGAGGTCGGTGCTGGAGGCCCCATTATTCTCTATGTGGAGTGCGGCTCTGCGGGTGGAGGTCGGTGCTGGAGGCTCCATTATTCTCTATGTGGAGTGCGGCTCTGTGGGTGGAGGTCGGTGCTGGAGGCTCCATTATTCTCTATGTGGAGTGCGGCTCTGCGGGAGGAGATCGGTGTTGGAGGCTCCATTATTCTCTATGTGGAGTGCGGCTCTGCGGATGGAGGTCGGTGCTGGAGGCCCCATTATTCTCTATGTGGAGTGCGGCTCTGCGGGTGGTGGTCGGTGCTGGAGGCCCCATTATTCTCTATGTGGAGTGCGGCTCTGCGGGTGGAGGTCGGTGCTGGAGGCTCCATTATTCTCTATGTGGAGTGCGGCTCTGCGGGTGGAGGTCGGTGCTGGAGGCTCCATTATTCTCTATGTGGAGTGCGGCTCTGCGGGTGGAGGTCGGTGCTGGAGATTCCCCATTACTGAGCGCTGGGGACATTAACCCCTTCAGCACTGAGACTCTTTTGAGGATTTTGTTGCCACTTTATAAGAATCATAATGGTTTTGTTCTATTTCCTGTAATTAATACATACGACCCAACTATGGAGGACAGGAAGTGAGGTAGCGGATTGTTCCCATACTACAGGGCCCCTTTCTTGGCCCCACACAGTGTAATGCCCCCAATATGCCCCTCATGCAGTATATATGATGCCCCCACACAGTGTAATGCCCCCAATATGCCCCTTATGCAGTATATATGATGCCCCCACACAGTGTAATGCCCCCATTATGGCCCTGTAATCAGGTGACCGGATACAACACACCGACAAACACAAGGCGGAAGTAACCAATATAATTATTTATTTCCTGATAATGGGAATTGTGATCACTACGGCAACAGTGAATAATGCAGAACAGGGTGATTACGAGGTGAAATATCCAATATCAGATACACAATGAATTCTCCGCCTCACTCTCACTAATAGCAGCCTCTAACCACATGTGACTTTAGCTACTGACAAGGGGGATTTTTCTGACACATATAGTCGACAACACTCTACTCTGCGAACACCGGCCATAGTGGGGTCTCCGGCTCTTCCCGTTAGGCCATAAGTCCTCCTAATAAAGCCTATCAGGGCTCGCTGGGCCGCCTTCACTTCCAGCTTTCACCTTGTCTCTTGTACTACCCTGAACCAACACCTGTACTGACATCAGTGCTGGAAGCAATGGCCGGCTCACTCGCGCCTCCTGCTCTTCACTGCAGGCGCATGCTACTGAGCAGACTCCTCACAGATCATTGGCACATCCGTCTCTTGTACCAGAAGTAACAAGAGCTGGGACTCTACTCTTGCCTGGCATAGTCTGGACTCCAGGTCTTGATCAGTGCAGGTCTGGTTCTCAGGCCTTGGCTGGCATAGTCTGGACTCTGGGACTCATCTGGTGCCACCTGGGTACTGCCACCAGCTGCCTTGGGCACTTTACCATGACCTGGTACCTCAGATTCTTCCCCGCACCCCGTTTTTTTTTTGCTTGGCGCCAAACATGTTCTGGCTTTAGGGCTATGGCCTTTATAATAACAGGAAACTGTCATCAAGGTCACCTGACCTGGTGTACCATCTACACTGTTTCTTCCTGAAACTCTTTCTCTTCCCATTGATTCCGTAGGGTCCTGTCTGAATGGCAGATGGCAGTCTTTTTGTACAAATGGCACAAATTCTGAGGATTTGTTCTTATGACACATGTTTTTACACCCCTTATGCAGTATATATGATTCCCCTCACACAGTGTAAAGTTTCCACAGTACTGGCATGTCTCACACAAGAGATTTTCACAGTTTCACCATACCCTCAAACATAGTATAACCTCAGTCCCGCCATTCTCTCCACACAGTATGTTTCCATATTACCATCATCCCACCACACACAGTGTAATCTTCCCACAGTACCGCCATCCTCCTACATAGTATAATGTTCCCACAGTACCACCATCCTCCTACATAGTATAATGTTCCCACAGTACCACCATCCTCCTACATAGTATAATGTTCCCACAGTACCACCATCCTCCTACATAGTATAATGTTCCCACAGTACCACCGTCCTCCTACATAGTATAATGTTCCCACAGTACCACCATCCTCCTACATAGTATAATGTTCCCACAGTACCACCATCCTCCTACATAGTATAATGTTCCCACAGTACCACCGTCCTCCTACATAGTTTAATGTTCCCACAGTACCACCATCCTCCTGCATAGTTTAATGTTCCCACAGTACCACCATCCTCCTACATAGTGTAATGTTCCCACAATAGCAGGTTCCTACACACAGTATAATGTTCCCACAGTACCACCATCCTCCTACATAGTGTAATGTTCCCACAGTACCACCATCCTCCTACATAGTGTAATGTTTTCACAAAAGCAGGTTCCTACACACACAGTATAATGTTCCCACATTACCGCCATCCCCCTACATAGTATAATTTTCCAACAATAGCAGCTTGCCATTCACACAGGATAATGTTTCCACAGGACTGGCATCCCCCTCGCGCACAGTATAATATTCCCACAACACTGTATACCGGGATGGGGGCCAGCCATATATACTAGGATGGTTAACTATGTAAACCAGGATGAGGGTGGGGGCCATATATATCAGGATAAGGGGCCATGTATACTCAGGAGGGGACGTATACCTGGATTGGTGGCCATATATAACTGTATGAGGACATACATACCATGATAGATATTATATATACCTGAATGGAGCCACTTATATCAGGATTAGAACATATACAGCTCTGGCAAAAATTAAGAGACCACTGCACAGTTTTCTAAAAATCACCATCTCTACGTGTCTGATAGCCATTCCATTCCAGGGTCAGTTCAATTCCAATTAAAGTACACCTCATTCTACTTTAATGTGCTTCTGATTAGATGATCACCTAAACCAAATCTTATATAACAAGGGAAAGTATAAAAAATACTGTTGTGTGCAATAGGACAAGCTGGATGACCAAACAAGTGCTAGGAATAGCCCTAAATTAATTTGAATGAAAAAATAATTTCTAACCATGTCAAAGGAGTTGAAAAGAAAAATCTTGAGTGAGGAAAAGATGGGCTCAATTCTGGCTTTACTAGTGGAAGGACTGTTGTCCATTACAACAAGGTCAAGCAGCAGACATTGGGGACAACAAAGCTACAGACCGGCAGAGGGCAAAAGCGACTCTCCACTGACCGGGATGACCATCATCTTATTCAAATGTCAGTCAGCAACCCCAGGATGACATCAAGTGCCCTACAAAAGGAATGGCAAATGGCAGCTGGGGTGAAGTGCACGGCAAGAACAGTTCATAACAGACTCCTAGAGGCAGGCCTAAAGTCATGTAAAGCTAGAAAAAAGCCTTTCATCAATGAGAAACAAAGGAGAGCCAGGCTGAAGTTTGCCAAAAACCCTAAGGATTGGACCATAGAGGACTGGAGTAAGGTAATCTTCTCTGATGCATCTAATTTTCAGCTTTGCCCAACACCTGGATGTCTAATGGTTAGACGGAGACCTGGAGAGGCGTACAAGCCACAGCGTCTTGCTTCCACTGTGACATTTGGTGGAGAATCAGTGATGATCTGGGGTTGCTTCAGCAAGGCTGGAATTGGGCAGATTAATGTTTGTGAAGGAAGTATGAATCAAGCCGCAGAAAAGGTTACCCTTGAAAACCACTTGCTTCCGTCTACTCAGGCAATGCTCCTTTACTCTGTGAGCTGGTTTTTCCAGCAGGACAATGCCCCATGCCACATAGCTAGATCAATCAATGTGTGAATGAAGGAGCACCACACCAAGACCCGGTCATGGCCAGCCCAATCTCCAGACCTGAGCCCCATTGAAAACCTCTGGAATGTAATCAAGAGGAAGATAGATAGTCACAAGCCATCAAACAAAAAACTGCTTACATTTTTGTTCCAGGAGTGGTATAAGGTCACCCAAAAGTAGTGGGAAAGACTGGTGGAAAGCATGCCAAGACACATGAAAACTGTGACTAAAAATGATGGTTATTCCACAACGTATTCATTTCCGAACTCTTCCTGAGTTAAAACATGAGTAATGTTGTTTCTACATTATTAAGAACTTGTTTTCTCTAGTAACCCCCCATAACAGCACACCTGGAGGATGTTACTCCTTTCCTAATAGGGACAGGAAATGACAAAGAAGTTAAATAACCCCTCCCTCATCCTCCCCTCAGTATTGTTTTCTGTCCCTACTAGGGTTGAAGAGGTGTACTGTACCGGCAGCAGTCACCAAGGGGGAAAAGAGATCTTAACGCTGGGCAGCTGGGGAGCAGACTTGCTTCTCTTCCCCGTGCGCTGCTCCTGTCTTCTCTGGACTCGGGACATCCGCCACCAGTCCGCACCTGCAGGGCAAGGTCTGGGTGGCATTCTTCGGCTGGAAACCTCTCGGAGCTCTCCAGCCCCTCTCCTCCTCCAGCGGTATGCGTGCGATGAGGACTTCCGGTCTGAAGCCGACGGCAGGATGTGACGTCAGACGCCGTCCGGCTTCAGTGTTCAGGAAGGTCCTTTTGAGTTCCACGCTGGAACGCATGATAGAACAGCGTGGATGATGTTGGCGACCTCCCCCCACATACATCCGGACATTGGAGGAGGAGGTTCTCTCAACAGGAGGACAGGTGCTGTGGTCCAGTCGCCTATTTAAGAGCCCCGGACAAGAAGACATCTCAGGTAAGACCACTGTGTGGTGAAAAGCATGGAGATGTCCGCTGCCTCGCTCTCTGCTCTTGCAGATCCCAGCACCATCCCGGCCCCAGTAAGTAGTCTGGCCCAGGGTGTCCACTCCCTGATGCGGGTTGCAAACTTATGATTCCTTCTCCCCTTTATTTCAGGGGGAGAAGGAACCCCCATCAGGAGGCAAATCCAAAGCTATGCGCAAATGCGCAGTTTGTGTAAAGAAATTGTCCTCTTCATACAAGAAGACATTGTGCAAAGAATGCACAGAGAAAATTATTAGGGAAGAGCAGCCATCTCTCATGGAAGAGATTAAAGGCTTAATCCATCACGAGATCAAAAGCTCTCTGGCCACCTTTTCCCAACCCACACCCAACCCTAGTGCTCCTCCGGAGGCTAAAAAAAGAAGGCTTAATCCAGAGGATGAAGGACATGAGGATTCTCAGGGGGAGATGTCGGATGAACCTCCAGAAGAGGGTGAAATATCATTAGATTCCGAGGCTTCCCGACAGGAGAGATATTACTTCTCCTCAAATGACATAGAAGAACTCCTACAGCAGTGAGGAAGACTATGGAGATTGAAGAAGAAAAAACGGCTCAGTCTGTACAGGAAGAGATTTTGGGGGTCTTTGTCCTAAGAAAAAACAAGTATTTCCCATTCACAAAAATATCTGTGACTTAGTCCTAGAAGAATGGGAATCCCCAGAAAAGAGGCAGAAATTAAGGATCGGTTTCCGGTAGATGACGACACTGCTTCATGCTGGTCGGAGATTCCAAAGGTGGACGTCCAGATCGCTAGGGTAGCTAAAAAAAACACGCTGCCATTTGAAGATGCCTCCCAGTTGAAAGATCCTCTGGAACATAAAATGGACGGCCTACTAAGGAAATCATGGGAAACGTCAGCGTCCTTACTGAACATCAATTCTGTATCTACCTGTGTGGCTAGGTCAATGCACCGCTGGCTGGGACAACTAGAAGAGCACCTGTCCTCAGGCACTCCCAGAGAGGATATTCTAGCCTCCCTACCCATCTTCCAGAAAGCGACAGGATTTCTAGCAGATGCCTCGGCAGAATCGGTGAGGGTGGCAGCAAGATCATCAGGGTTGTCAAATTCTGTAAGACGAGCACTCTGGCTAAGATCTTGGTCTGGGGACATGAATTCGAAGATGAGGCTGTGTTCTATTCCTTTTAAAGGAAAATATATGTTTGGGCCTGCCCTGGATGATCTACTGTAGAAAGCCTCAGACAAAAAGAAGACATTGCCAGAGCCTAGAAACCCTGGAAAGAGACCCTTTCGCTCTCAGCAAGAGCATACTCCTCAACACAGAGGTAAGGGTAAGTCGGGGCGTTGGAGTTATCCAAAAGGGGGAAAAGACAGGAATCTTTTTCTTCCCCAACTCCAAAATCAAAGAAAACAATTATGCCACCACGGTGGGGGGTCATATATCAAACTTCCTCCCATACTGGCAAACAATCTGCTCAGACCAATGGACCTTAAGATCAGTCAGAGACGGGATAAAAATAGAGTTTGTATCCTCAAAAGATGTTAAAGATAACATCTTTATCCACACCAAAGCTACAATCCACATTGATAGTGGGAGTACAAGATCTGCTAATCAACAATGTGATCTCCACAGTCCCGGAGAACGAGCGGAACAGAGGACATTATTCAAACCTATTCCTAATAAAGAAACCGAATGGGTCCCATCGAGTGATAATCAACCTAAAACCCCTAAATCGATATGTCGCCTACAGAAGGTTCAAGATGGAATCAGTAAGATCTAAAGTACCCCTCATAGGACAGGATTTCGTTACGGCAACTATAGATTTACAGGATGCATATTACCACATCCTAATCCATCCAACTTATCGAAGATTCCTAAGATTTGCAGTCACCAGGGGAGAAAACATAGACCATTTTCAGTTCAATGTCCTCCCATTCGGGCTATCCTCAGCCCCAAGAATATTCACGAAGATCATGTCCGAAGTAATGGCCTACATCAGAGGTCAACAAATATGCATAATTCCATACCTCGACGACCTTTTGATGGTGGCTCTCACAGTTCCCCTTCTACAAGAGCATCTTTAGAGGACAGTCCAAATCTTGTTGTCCCTAGGCTGGATAGTAAACCACAAAAAATCGGATATGGTTCCATCAACATCAAAGATCTTTTTAGGAGTTCTACTAGACTCTCACTGCCAAACCTCTTTCTTACCAGAACAAAAACGGACCTTACTTACAGCAAAAATAAGAATGTTGCGGGACAAGAAGGTAGTATCTTTAAGATGGGCCATTTCGGTTCTCGGGACCATGACACCATGTATCCAGATGGTGGCATGGGCACAAGCCCACACCAGAATACTCCAGACCCATATCCTGACAAACTGGGACAGGTCCCCAGATTCTCTAGACAAAAAGATCCACATACCACCACACATAAAATCCTCATTGACATGGTGGCTACAAAAGGAGAACTTAATCAGAGGAGTTCCCTGGTCGCAGGATCCCGCGATCACTATAACAGTAGATGCCAGCGAAAGAGGTTGGGGAGCTACGGTGGCCCAACATATATTTCAAGGAGACTGGCCAAACGAGATAAGACAACGATCCTCGAACTACAGAGAACTAAAAGCGGTAGAGGAAGTTCTCAAAGCAGCAGTAACTCTTCTTCAAAATTCCCATATCAAGATATATTCGGACAACATGACAACAGTTGCCCACCTTCGCCATCAAGGAAGTACAAGACACGAGGATCTAAAAGCAATATCAGCCAGAATATTTTCCTGGGCCGAAGAACACGTTCTTTCACTTTCTGCCCTACATATAAAAGGGGAAATAAATATACAGGCCGACTTCCTGAGCAGATAAAGGATCCATCCAGGAGAATGGAGTTTAGACCCATGGGAATTTTTGTGAATATTTTCTCACGCTCCAGTTCATCTGAGGTTATGCCAGCAGGGGGCGCAGCACCGCAAGTCTAGGTAGCTACGTTCCCCTGCTTTCCATTCATTCCCCAGTTTTTACAGGCAGGGGCGGCTGCATTAGCAGGCTCCTGCTTGTAAATTTATTTAACCCCTTCAGATGGATTTACAGCATGGGACAAGACTGAACGACGGAAGGTATGGGATATTGTTGATTTTTTATTTTAACTTTGTTTCAGGTGACAAGGGTCTTCAATTGGATTGATAATATAATAAACTATTACAACACCCTGTGTCTTTATTTCATCAAAATACTTTTGTCCTAATGTGTGTGTGTTTTATTAACCCCTTCCTGACCTGTGACGCCACGTAGGCATCATGAAAGTCGGTGCCAATCCGACCTGTGACGCCTATGTGGCGTCATGGAGGGATCGCGTCCCTGCAGATCGAGTCAAAGGGTTAACTCCAATTTCACCCGATCTGCAGGGACAGGGGGAGTGGTACTTCAGCCCAGGGGAGGGGGGGGGTGGCTTCACATAGGTTTTATCACAGTGATCAAAATAAAAAAAATAGTAAATGAACCCCCCATTTATCACCCCCATAGGTAGGGACAATAATAAAAATAAAGAAAATATATATTTTTTTTTCTTCCCCCACTAGGGTTAGGGCTAGGGTTAGGGTTAGAACCTAGAGTTAGGGTTAGATTAGGCTATGTGCACACATGGTGCAGATTTGGCTGCGGATCCGCAGCAGATTGGCTGCTGCGGATTCGTAGCAGTTTTCAATCAGGTTTACAGTACCATGTAAACCTATTGAAAACCAAATCCGCTGTGCCCATGGTGCGGAAAATACAGCGCGGAAACGCTGTGTTTGTATTTTCCGCAGCATGTCAATTCTTTGTGCGGATTCCGTTTTACACCTGCTCCTCAATAGGAATCCGCAGGTGAAATCCGCACAAAAAACACTTGAAATCCGCGATAAATGCGCAGGTATAACGCAGTGCCTTTTTACCTGCGGATTTTTCAAAAATGGTGTGGAAAAATCTCACACGAATCCGCAATGTGGGCACATAGCCTTAGGGTGGAATTAGGGCTAGGGTTGGAAATAGGGTTAAGATTAGGCTTGTGGTTAGGGTTAGGGGTGTGTTGGGGTTAGGGTTGTGGTTAGGGTTGGGATTAGGGTTAGGGGTGTGTTGGGGTTAGTGTTGAAGTTAGAATTGAGGGGTTTCCACTGTTTAGGCACATCAGGGGTCTCCAAACACAACAAGGCGCCACCATTGATTCCAGCCAATCTTGCGTTCAAAAAGTCAAATGGTGCTCCCTCTCTTCTGAGCCCCGATGTGCGCCCAAGCAGTGGTTTACCCCCACATATGGGGTACCAGCATACTCAGGACAAACTGGGCAACAATTATTGGGGTCCAATTTCTCCTGTTACCCTTGCGAAAGTAAAAAATGGCTTGCTAAAACATAATTTTAGAGGAATGAAAAATTCTTTTTTATTTTCACGGTTCTGCGTTATAAACTTCTGTGAAGCACTTGGGGGTTCAAAGTGCTCACTACACATCTAGATAAGTTCCTTGGGGGGTCTAGTTTCCAAAATGGGGTCACTTGTGGGGGAGCTCCAATGTTTAGGCACACGGGGGCTCTCCAAACGCGACATGGTGTCCGCTAACGACTGGAGTTATTTTCTATTCAAAAAGTCAAATGGCGCTCCTTCCCTTCCGAGCCTTACCATGTGCCCAAACAGTGGTTTACCCCCACATGTGAGGTATCGGTGTACTCAGGAGAAATTGCCCAACAAATTTTAGGATCCATTTTATGCTGTTGCCCATGTGAAAATGAAAAAATTGAGGCTAAAAGAATTTTTTTTGTGAAAACATAGTACTTTTTCATTTTTACGGATCAATTTGTGAAGCACCTGGGGGATTAAAGTGCCCACTATGCTTCTAGATAAGTTCCTTGGGGGGTCTAGTTTCCAAAATGGGGTCACTTGTGGGGGAGCTCCAATGTTTAGGCACACGGGGGCTCTCCAAACGCGACATGGTGTCCGCTGAAGATTGGAGCCAATTTTTCATTCAAAAAGTCAAATGGCGCTCCTTCCCTTCCGAGCCCTGCCGTGCGCCCAAACAGTGGTTTACCCCCATATATGAGGTATCAGCGTACTCAGGACAAATTGGACAACAAGGTTCGTGGTCCAGTTTCTCCTTTTACCCTTGGGAAAATATAAAAATTGTTGCTGAAAGATCATTTTTGTGACTAAAAAGTTAAATGTTCATTTTTTCCTTCCATGTTGCTTCGGCTGCTGTGAAACAGCTGAAGAGTTAATATACTTCTTGAATGTGGTTTTGAGCACCTTGAGTGGTGCAGTTTTTAGAATGGTGTCACTTTTCGGTATTTAAAGCCATATAGAACCCTCAAACTGACTTCAAATGTGAGGTGGTCCCTAAAAAAAAAAATGGTTTTGTAAATTTTGTTGTAAAAATGAGAAATCACTGGTCAAATTTTAACCCTTATAACTTCCTAGCAAAAAAAAATTTTGTTTCCAAAATTGTGGTGATGTAAAGTAGACATGTGGGAAATGTTATTTATTAACTATTTTGTGTCACATAACTCTCTGGTTTAACAGAATAAAAATTCAAATGTGAAAATTGCGAAATTTTCATAATTTTCGCCAAATTTCCGTTTTTTTTCACAAATAAACTCAGAAATTATCAACCAAAATTTACCACTAACATGAAGCCCAATATGTCACGAAAAAACGATCCGTTGAAGCATTCCTGAGTTATTACCTCATAAAGGGACACTGGTCAGAATTGCAAAAAAACGGCCAGGTCATTAAGGTCAAAATAGGCTGGGTCATGAAGGGGTTAACCATTTACTACTATTGGATTAATAATGGATAGGTGTCTTATTGACGCCTCTCCATTATTAACCTGGCTTTATGTCACCTTACAATAGCAAGGTGACATTAACCCTTTATTACCCCATATCCCGCCGCTACACGGGAGTGGGAAGAGAGAGGCCAAGTGCCAGAATAGGCGCATCTTCCAGATGTGCCTTTTCTGGGGTGGCTGGGGGCAGATGTTTGTAGCCGGGGGGGGGGGGGAAGCAATAACCATGGACCCTCTCTAGGCTATTATTATCTGCCCTCAGTCACTGGCTTTCCCACTCTGGCAGAGAAAATTGCGAGTTTTTTCCGCGATTTAACCCTTTATTTTCACAGCCAGACCCCCCCAAATTATGCACACAGACACTTGGAACATTATTAGTGAGGAATATGTTAAAAAATAAGGGATATCAAATGGTTTACTGTATGTAACAATGTCACATATCCTGTCAGGTTTGATAAGGAGATGGCAAAAGCCGGCTTTTCTGCTATATATATATATCCCTATACTATGTGTAGACATTTATTTGATCTATTCTAACCTGTCAGTGTGATTTTACTGTACACCGCACTGAATTACCGGCTTTTCTATAGAACACCGCTGCATATTTCTCGCAAGTCACACTGATGGTCCGTGTGTAATCCGTATTTTTCTCGCCCCCATTGACTTTCATTGGTGGATTTTTTGCGCAATATGCTGACAAACGCAGCATGCTGCGATGTTCTACGCCCGTAAAATAAGGCAGAGAAATTTACGGCAGGTAGAAGCTGCCCCATAGAGAATCATTGGTCCATGTGCAATGCGTAGTTTTTGCGCCTCTCATACATCCGTAAAACTCGCTAGTGTGACCCCGGCCTAATTGTAAGTATATTCCGACTAGAAGACGCACCCCCATTTTCCACCAAAAATATTTTTTGGGAAAAAGTGCATCTCGTAGTCTGAAAAATACGGTAATTGCTGCTTGGGTCCCCGCCAGACTCTGTATTTTCTGGTCTGTCCCAACGAACATGTGATTCCTACAGCAAATTAATTGCCGAAGCAGTGAGTAACATAGCCAGTGATTGGTTGCATGGAGGAGATGTCTTACTCAGTAATTGAGCTTATGTTCCAGTCCATACAAGACTAGAGAATACAACATCTACACGTTCTATCTCCTGATATGTTTCCTTTGTTATCTCCAGTAATTTTATTATTACACAGAATTCTTTGTAATGATTCATCGTCTCATCGTCTTACTATTCAGGTCCCTATAATATCCGATCCTTTCAGTAGACATCTTCTATATTAAGAGAATTTTTCTTAACTACCCATCAAGAATGGATATGAAGAGGGACAAGATGGCGGAGAGGATATTACACCTCACACTAGAGATCCTCTTCCGTCTTACTGGAGAGGTGAGAGATTTTGATGGCGTCACATTACATCATTCTTATTTATGGCAATAAAACTGTTGGACAGAACTCAAGAGGTGAGGACTCTGGAAATGTCTGTAGTGAGATTTATTAATGTGTCTCTCCATAACCAGGATTATACAGTAGTGAAGAAGACCTCTAGTGAGCACTGTCAGGACCCTGTGTCTGAGGGATGGGAAAGACCCCTGAGCCCAATCACAGGGCCTCCACCTCACCCACTGATACATGAGGACATCAATGACCAGAAGATCCTAGAACTCACCTACAAGATGATTGAGCTGCTGACTGGAGAGGTGACACTGCTGGGAATGGTGGGACATTATACAGTAACGCTATGAAGGGATCTGGGGATGACGGTATCATTGTATGTGTCAGATTCCTATAAGGTGTCAGGATGTCGCTGTCTATTTCTCCATGGAGGAGTGGGAGTATTTAGAAGAACACAAAGATCTGTACAAGGACGTCATGATGGAGGTTCCTCAGCCCCTCACATCTCCAGGTAATAGGATTAAATACACACAGCCTATAATTATCTGTATGTAAGGAATGAATTCAGTCTCTGTATGTGTTTCTTCCAGATCTATCCAGTAAGAGGTCAACACCAGATAGATGTCCCCGTCCTCTTCTTCTACAGGACTGTAAACAAGAAGATCCCAATGTCTCTCAGAATCATCAGGTAGATGGAGACAAGGTGTCATGAGATCTTTCCTATGATGTGTAGAAGGTGGTGAAGGTCTTGTGCTCAGTCTTGTTTTTGTAAAGAAGAAAACTAATATTCCCACAGTCATTTCTACCTCCCATCCACGCTCCATTACAAACTTCCGTAACCTCTCTAACCTTATACCCATTCACCCAGCCCCCACTTCCCCAGTCCCACTAACAGGAGCTCTGTGGAACGCTCGCTCTGTCTGTAACAAGCTTTCCTACATCCATGATCTTTTTGTTACTACCAAACTTTCCTTCCTCGCCATCACCGAAACCTGGCTCGCCCCTTCTGACACGGCCTCCCCTGCTGCACTCTCTTACGGTGGCTTCCACCTTTCTCACACACCCCGCCCCAGCAGCAAGCATGGTGGAGGAGTTGGGTTTTCTCCTGTCAGATAACTGCTCCTTCACCCCAATCCCACTGCCACCCTCTGTTACCCTCCCTTCCTTTGAGGTGCACTCTGTGCGCATCTACTCCCCCTCCAACTGGCTGCCATTTACCGCCCCCCAGGGCCAGCCACCACCTTCTTTGACCACTTCACCACCTGGCTACTTCATTTCCTTTCTGCGGACATACCCACTATCATCATGGGCGATTTCAACATCCCCATTGACACTTCCCTCTCAGCTGCCACTAAACTTCTATCTCTCATTTCCTCCTTCGGCCTCATTCAATGGTCTTCTGCAGCCACTCACAAAGATGGTCACACACTGGACCTCATCTTCACCCGCCTCTGCTCCCTATCTAACCTCTCTAACTCACCTCTTCCTCTTTCTGACCACAACCTTCTCACATTCTCATCTCTCTCCACTCCATGTCTACAATCACCACCCCACAAACTTTGACACCCTCGCAGAAATCTTAAACATCTTGACCTACATTCATTCTCTGAATCCCTCCTCCCTCTCAGAGACATAAGTTCCATACACAATGCGGATGACGCTGCCACTCTATATAACACCACAATAGCTGTAGCTTTGGAATCTGCTGCCCCACTTACACATACCAAAGCTCGCAAAATCAACAGACAGCCCTGGCACACCAGCCTGACCAAAGAACTGAGGCGAGCTTCCATGGCTGCTGAGCGCAGATGGAAAAGATCCCACTCCAACGACCACTTCATCGCATTCAAACAGTCCCTCACTACTTTCAAGACCACACTCGCCACAGCTAAACAAACCTACTTCTCATCTCTCCTATCCTTCCTGTTTCAGAACCCTAAACAGTTATTAAACACCTTCAATTCTCTCCTCCGTCCCCCAGCACCTCCTCCCTCCCCACTGATCTCAGCTGAAGACTTTGCCTCATTTTTCAAGCAGGAGATTGATAGCATCAGAGACAGTTTTGGTCAACAAGCCCCAGATCCCTTCCTCCCGACTTCCCAGCCCTCCACCTCCAAAACCAACTTCTCCACCATTACAGAAGATCAACTCTCCACTCTACTCTCAAGATCGCATCTCACCACCTATGCACTTGACCCGCTCCCATCCCACCTCATCCCAAACTTCACCACAGTCTTCATCCCAACCCTAACCCATCTCTTCAACCTATCACTAACAACTGGTGTTTTCCCCTCAAGCTTTAAACATGCCTCCTCAAAAAGCCCTCTCTTGACCCATCCTCTGTATCTAGCTATCGCCCTATATCACTTCTCCCTTATGCCTCCAAACTACTGGAACAACACGTCTACCTTGAACTGTCCTCCCATCTCTCTTCTTGCTCCCTCCTCACATGTAAAGCGCCAAGGAATAAATGGCGCTATAACAATAAATAATAATAATAATAATAATAAATAGTGTAAAATAATAAATCTCCTCATATGTTTCCCTTATTATCTCCAGTAATTGTATTATTACAGAGGATTTTTATGATGTTACATTGGCTCATCTTCTCATTCAGGTCTCTACAATATCGTATCCTCTCAGTGAAGATCTTCTATATAAGAGAATTTTCCTGATTTGCCCACCAAAGATGGTTATGGACAGAGACAAGATGGCGGAGAGGATATTACACCTCACCCTAGAGATCCTCTTCCGTCTTACTGGAGAGGTGAGAGATTTTGATGGTGTCACATTACATCATTCTTATCTATGGGAATAACAGATGGACAGAACTGGAGAGGTGAGGACTCTGGAAATGTCTGTAGTGAGATTTATTAATGTGTCTCTCCATAACCAGGATTACACAGTAGTGAAACAAATTTCTAGTGAGCGCTGTCAGGACCCTGTGTCTGAGGGATGGGAAAGACCCCTTAGTCCAATCACAAGGCCTCCACCTCACCCACTGATACATGAGGACATCAATGACCGAAAGATCCTAAAACTCACCAACAAGATGATTGAGCTACTGACTGGAGAGGTGACACTGCTGGGAATGCTGGGACATTATACAGTAACGCTATGAAGGGATCGGGGGGATGACTGTATCATTGTATGTGTCAGGTTCCTATAAGGTGTCAGGATGTCACTGTCTATTTCTCCATGGAGGAGTTGGAGTATTTAGAAGGACACAAAGATCTGTACAAGGACGTCATGATGGAGTTTCCCCAGCCCCTCACATCACCAGGTAATAGACAGGACTAAATACACAAGAACTATAATTCTGTATGTAAAGAATGAATTCAGTCCCTGTATGTGTTTCCTCCAGATCTATCCAGTAAGAGGACAACACCAGAGAGATGTTCCCGTCCTCTTCTTCTACAGGACTGTAAACAAGAAGATCCCAATGTCTCTCAGGATCATCAGGTAGATGGAGAGAAGGTGTCATGAGATCTCCCCTATGATGTGTAGACGGTGGTGAAGGTCTTGTGCTCAGTCTTGTTTTATCCACCAGTATTACATATTTCATACTGGTGTCGTGAGAACGGTGGAGATGGCAGGATTAGAGCTGATCATAGATGTGACTTTCTCCATCTGTGACTTTTACATTATTTATTTCAGGGTGAAGATCTGACCCATATTAATACTACAGAGACATATGTGAGGGGTGATGAGCGGTGTAAAGAGGAGACTCCTACATATGACTACCCAGGTGAGTAGTAACCACTAAATACAGAGAAGTCACAGATTCTTCTCAATCACCAGCTGTGGCTGCTTTATCAATGGTGTAGTTCGGACGTGGCACAATCGTGTGATCCCCATTTTGCCGGTAGGGCATAACATTCTCCTCCAACCGAAAATATTTAAATGGCTTTGTGAAATTGTGAAAACCCTTTTGTATAGCGCTTACAACCTGCAGGTGTAAGGCAGACATGGTGGTAGTCATGGCAACAAGCTGTAGAGTTTCCACACCCTGGCACCCCGCAGATGAAATATAGAGTCCTTTCTGTTGTGTGTGATGTGTGCAGCAGAGTTTCAGTTGCTGGAGTTCCCTCGGTCTCTTTCATTCCAGCTTCAGAATTCCAGGTTCCATTAAACACTGCAGCGACACAGTCCTTTTCAAACAGTTCAACTTTACTGATAACATGGGCACCCATCACTTTTGCAGCACATTTCACACAAAGCAACATATCTTGTACTTACCCTGCCTTCTGAGCAGACTCCATTTCCTCTATAACTTCTCCTTCTCTCCCATCAATCCATGCCATCTCTGTGGACAATCTGTGTCTCTTCCGTACTTCCTGCATCACCAGCTCCCTGTCAGCCCCTTGTCTGATTCCATCTTGCAAAGCTGCCGGGAGTTCCATCTTACTGACTCCCACCCCAGTCGTAGATCCCAGAAGCGCCCTGAGGATGATCCTATTGAGCTGATGCCCGACTGTACTATTCTCCAGCCTGGGGCCCCTTATTGCCATCCGCAGCTTTACCCCCATGACCTGTAGCTGTCTCATACACTGCATGCACCCTGCCCTTGGCAAGGCTGCCTGGGTGTCTGTCTCTAATCAGGAAGTATCCTGAGTATACTTCCCTGCTCCTTGCTATACCTCCCCTTTAGTTAACCCCTGTGCTGCCTACCTCCTGCTCTATTCTATGATATCATCTATCACTGCTGTGCCCCCTCTATTCTAGCCCCACTACAGTTCTAGCCTATCCTATTCTAGCCCCAATCCTATAAACAGTACCCATTGAGTACATTCACATTATGGTATATAAACATTACGTCACCTTACAATATATGAACAGTAATACACAGTGAGGTGCCACATGTGAACGTGCGAACAGAGTCCAGGAGAGAGAAGGCACACGAGGGTCCCCGCCACCTTCTTACACAGGATGACCGTTACCTACCCAGGTCTGTAGACTTCAAAGCCAAATAACAACGTACGTAGAATGTGCTGACCAGATATTATGATGGGCCTGTAAGAGAAAGCGGAGGGTAATGATGCTGTTGGCTTCCTAGATCCCTGAGATCTTATTGGATGAATCTACCTTCTCTCCCTTCTGTGCTCCTGAATGTGATCATATGGTCCCTACAAGACCAGGTCCAGTCTTTCTGGCCAAACTTCACTTTTATGATCAACAACATTGAATGTGCAGTGAGGCCAAGTGTGAATTTCTGTACAATAACAACAGAGTTTCCCTTTATCCTGACTTTTCAATTTGTATTAAAAACTAACTAATTTCAAGGAGGATTGTGATAAAAAAACATTACACCTGTGCCACGATGTATCTCTAAGCTGTGCGTGGTTCATGTCTGTAATATACATTTATTCCCACCTGCAGGAGATGTGTTGACATGGCACGAGCCCTGGTTTCATAGATTCACCCTACGTCATAAATTCCATTATGTTTTCCATCCTAAGGAATTCAGATTACTGCACAATCTCTCTTGAAATGGGGGCGCTAATACTTTCTCTACTCCTCTGGTCAGGACTCATAGTATCTCCAATGGTCCACCATAAATGAGTGTGACTCCAGTTTAGTGTTGGAGTTCTCCCCTCGTACATACTTTTTTTGGGGAGATGTAACATATTTTTAGTTCTATGGTGTTTTTTTTTTGTTTTACATGTTCATTCTGGTTGATAGTTTGATTGTGGTAGGATCAGCCTGCCTCAGGTAGGTAAGTTTGTAAGTTTGGAACTCCCTGGTATTTTTTTATTTTTTAAAGTCTCCATTACCTCTTCACAATGTGCGAGATCTAATTTAAAGATGCCCCAGCTCTGCAGTATTATAAAAAGTTTGTTTTAAATGTCTAATATTTTTTCTTGAAACTCATCTGATAGAAAATATTGGCCCTTACGATAGTTTAGATTGCCAAGAGCCACCGAGCCCCATACTTTAATTACTCCAGAGAGTTGATACCACTACTCATATTTTACTGATGAAGACTGAGTTTGAACATTTTGATAGATGTGTTATTGTCCATAGTCAGTTTTTGACTACAGTAGTTACTACCCAAAATACTCCCATTTTTCACATCTGACATGTCGCTTTTTGTAGTGATAACTGTGGAATTCTTCACAAAGGATAATAGGAAACAAATGAACCTCACAAATTATTTTCCAACATCTCTTGAATCCAACAATACCCTGTATACGGTTGTACACTACTGTCTGGGCACATGGCAGGGTTAAGAAGGGAAGGAGCGCCATTTAGCTATTTGAATGCATATCTTGTTGGAATAGATTCCAGACACAATGTATTGGTTCCCTGGCAGCTCAAAATATGGCTACCACAATCAGGCTTGGCACTATCTACTCAGCTTTGCAGATCCCAAGGATTGCCTTGCTCAACATTCTTTACATGGATCTGTTCTTACACAGAGATCCCTAGGCTTGGGCCATGATGTTACCTGCTGTTCTGTGAAGTGAGGTGAGATGACGAATAGTCAAGCAGTTGGGTCAGATCCACGAGGGCAGAGAAAATACAAAATCATAAGAAGCAAGATTAGTCACTAAGGGGTCACAGCAGCTGAGCTCAGAAAGGGCTGAACAAGGCTGTATCTTCCTGCAATTTGCTTTTGAGCTTTAGTAGGGCGGGGTGGGGTGCTTTCCAATTGGCGAATGCAGAAAGCAGATTACTCCAGATGGACAGCACACACACCCATAATGCCTGACTGGATGGCACTACAGTTCACAGCAACCCTAATCTGTGGCTGAGCAGAGCCTGCACCATCCAGAGCTTCTGGTTCCGATATCTCCTCCATCCCCAGTGTTGCCTGCAGAATGAATGAGGCCATGCCTGGTGACAGAAGTAGGGGTGGCAGGTGTGGATGCCAGGCTAGATGGTACACACCATTTTCACAAGCCTTAATTTGACAAAATGCAGAAAACCAGAGCAGTTAAAACCTCATAAAGTGACTCCATTTTGGAAATGATAATAAGTCGCCCCCAGGGCATTGGGGTACTCGTTACCAGGTCCGGTCTCGAGGGGGAATGTCAAGGTGGCTGCGACCCGGTCCGTGGCCCTGGGCCTCAACGTTAAAGAGGAACGGTCTTTTAAGGGAAAAGTGTTTAAAGTCTGTCGTGACGCCACCTGTGGAGTTCGATCAATAGTGGGACCGATGCTGCATTAAAGGAGTCCTCTGGGGGATGTTGTGGCAGCACTGATGTTACCCTTCCCACAGGTGAAGCAGGGTCCTACGACATAAGGTGTGAATGGTATGTGCCAGTGAATAAAGAGAGGACACAAGTTGTAAGTCATTACCTGGTTTACTACAGTTGGCTGGCCACAGTCCAGGGCACCAGGCATGGGTGGTGGTATGGCCCGGCCAGCTCGGAGGCAATGGAGGGTCCCCTTTTCCGTGTGAGGTCCGTGAGCCTTTCCTCTAGCGCCTCTTGAAGATAAATTCCCTGCTGCCTGAAGTTTCCTACAGTGTACTCCAGTTTCCCCCAGTCCTGGGACAGGTACCTGCACAACGGACAGCTCGAACCGTTTTACAGGGACTCAATCACGCCCCGGGCTCCTTAGGTGCTGCTGCATGTCAGGCGAGGTGTGGGCCAATTACATACAGTTCCTGGCCCTCCGGTTCTGCTCTGTGTCCTAGAGTTCCACAAAAGCCTCGGGCTCCCGGTACCTGATTCCAGCGCTTCGGCTTTGAGGGTGCCCGGTCATAGTTCCCCTCTGAGCCCTGTTCCTCTCTTTTGCTCGTTTCCTCTCCAGGTACTCCACATCCAACCCTTCAGGTAATTTCTCCTTTCCCAGAGGCTGCAGCTCCCTCATGGCTGTCAGATCTCTCTCCTGCTCTGCGGCTCTCTTAGATTTCCTTCCACTTCAGTGTTCCTCTCCAACTAACCTAACTCCTCCTCCAGGTCAGGATAGATATAGCTAGGGGACGTTCCCCTGAATTCGGGTCTTGAGCTCCCCCTCCTGGCCTGGATTCAGAATGTGTTGCATGTGGGTGCCTTACCTGGTGAAGAGAACTCCCTTGCCTCTGATCATGACATTACCTTCCCCGAAGGAAGAAAAGCAACATCACTGTAGCAACCGGTTTCCTGGGGTGCTACATTAACCTTCAGTGAATTAATCTATAGTAGTCACTATTTTGACCACAGCCACTTTCCAAAAATTAGCACGCAGTGGATGTTGGAGAGTGAAAACTTTGAATATACCATTTTATTACTCACCACATAGTGCCCAGATTGCGCTCCAAGAGACACACACCATAAATTAAGTGGGTTCTTCTCACTATAATAATAACTACATGGGTCCTAATTTTGATTTGGGCACACTGAAAGGCTCAGAAGCGACGTGAAGATTTGACTTTGTGAAAGTGGATATAGATGGATTGGTTTATAAAAGTCATATTGTTATTTGAACACTTCCATTGAAGAAGAACTCACCACCTCTCGTGGCAGCCTGCTCCACTCATTGATCACCCTCACTGTCAAAAGGTGTTTTTTTCCTAATATCCAATCTGTGTCTCCTCCACTTCAGTTTCATCCCATTGTCCCCTCATCCCTATCCTTGTATGCGTGGTTCCTCATCCCTATCCTCGTATGCACGGCCCCATCCCTATCCTTGTATGTATGCACTGCCCCATCCCTATCCTTGTATGCATGGCTCCCCATCCCTATCCTTGAATGCACGGCCCCATCCCTATCCTAGTATGTATGGCTCCATCCTTATCCTTGTAAGCACGGCTCCATCCTTTATCCTTGTATGCACGGCTCCATCCTTTATCCTTGTATGCACGGCTCCATCCCTATCCTTGTATGCACGGCCCCATCTCTATCCTTGTATGCACGGCCCCATCCCTATCCTTGTATGCACGGCCCCATCCCTATCCTTGTATGCACGGCCCCATCCCTATCCTTGTATGCACGGCCCCATCCCTATCCTTGTATGCACGGCCCCATCCCTATCCTTGTATGCACGGCCCCATCCCTATCCTTGTATGCACGGCCCCATCCCTATCCTTGTATGCACGGCCCCATCCCTATCCTTGTATGCACGGCCCCATCCCTATCCTTGTATGCACGGCCCCATCCCTATCCTTGTATGCACGGCCCCATCCCTATCCTTCTATACTTTGTACTCAAGTATATACATCAACTTACCATTTTTACAGACAGTTTTAGGAGAAATGTCCAAAAACATAAAGTTCAAGGATATTTTATTGAAAAATTAATTTGTTTTATTCTTGACAGATGACTGTACCAGGAGATCAGAGGGACAGATGACATCATCAATTTTAAAATCAGATGATCTTGAGATCTCACAGGATACAATTGAAGTGCATGCCATTACTCCAGATATACTATCATCCCTTCACAGCAAAGATCTGTCACCTGATTCAGTACCGACTACAAAGGAAAATCAAAGACCCAAAAGAGGCATTAAAAAACAAACCGCTCCTAAAGCAAGGAAGTTCTTTTCATGTTCAGAATGTGGGAAATGTTTTAACTGGAAGCATCATCTTGATCGACACCAAAGAATCCACACAGGAGAAAAGCCTTTTTCCTGTTCAGAATGTGGGAAATGCTTTATCCAGAAAGAGGATCTTGATAGCCACCAGAGAAACCACACAGGGGAGAAGCTTTTTTCATGTTCAGAATGTGGAAAATGTTTTAATAAGAAAGTGCATCTTGATAGACACCATAGAACTCACACAGGGGAGAAGCCTTTTTCATGTTCAGAATGTGAGAGATGTTTTGTAGAGAAAAATCATCTTATCGATCATCAGAGAAGCCACACAGGGGAGAAGCCTTTTTTCTGTTCAGAATGTGAAAAATGTTTTGTGACGAAATCAAATCTTGTTAGACACCAGAGTCTCCACACAGGGGAGAAGCCTTTTTCCTGTTCAGAATGTGGAAAATGTTTTAATAAGAAAGTGCATCTTGTTAGACACCAGAGAAACCACACAGGGGAGAAGCCTTTTTTCTGTTCAGAATGTGGAAAATGTTTTGTGACTAATTCTGATCTTGTCAGACACCAGAAACTCCACACAAGGGAGAAGCCTTTTTCCTGTTCAGAGTGTGGAAAATATTTTGGAGAGAAATATCTCCTTGTTAGACACCAGAAACTCCACACAGGGGAGAAGCCTTTTTTCTGTTCAGAATGTGGAAAATGTTTTGTGACTAATTCTGATCTTGTCAGACACCAGAAACTCCACACAAGGGAGAAGCCTTTTTCCTGTTCAGAGTGTGGAAAATATTTTGGAGAGAAATATCTCCTTGTTAGACACCAGAAACTCCACACAGGGGAGAAGCCTTTTTCCTGTTCAGAGTGTGGAAAATATTTTGGAGAGAAATATCTCCTTGTTAGACACCAGAGAATTCACACAGGGGAGAAGCCTTTTTTCTGTTCAGAGTGTGGGAAATGTTTTAACTGGAAATCTGGTCTTGATAAACACCAGAGAACCCACAGAGGGGAGAAGCCTTTTTCCTGTTCAGAGTGTGGGAAATGTTTTACCCGGAAATTTGATCTTGATAAACACCAGAGAACCCACACAGGGGAGAAGCCTTTTTTCTGTTCAGAATGTGGAAAATGTTTTGTGACGAAATCAGATCTTGTTAGACACCAGAGACTCCACACAGGGGAGAAGCCTTTTTCCTGTTCAGAATGTGGAAAATATTTTAACCAGAAATCACATTTGGTTAGGCACCAGAGAATTCACACAGGAGAGAAGCATTTTAAATGTTCAAAATGTGGGAAATGTTTTATCTGGAAATCTGATCTTGATAAACACCAGAGAACCCACACAGGGCAGAAGCCTTTTCCTGTTCATAATGTTTAACAAGTTGTGATTTCTTCACAAAACGTTTTCCACATCATAGAATCCACACAGGGGAGAAGCTAATCCAGCACGGGAGGTGACTATAAAAATATTTTTATTTTAACCCCTTAACGTCCAATGAAGGATAGTACTCCCACATGACCGTGGGTCGCCAATAGGTTGGCATGAAACTCCTGTGGTTGTCATAGCCATACAGCTATGAGCAACGCCCAGCGGTCGGCGCTCATGGCAAGTGAGCATATCTGCTACATAGAGCAGGGCTGCAGCCCTGCTCTATGTAGCAGAAGCAATCAGACAAGTGCAGCTTCTAGTCTCCCATGGGGACTATTGAAGCAAGTAGATAGTAAAAAAAAAAAAATGTTTTTAAAAATAAAATAAAAAATATAAAAGTTCAAATCACCCCCTCTTGCCCCATTCAAAAATAAAAAAACAAATATACACATATTTGGGATCACCGCATTCAGAATCGCCTGCTCTATCAATATATAAAAAGAATTTATCCAATCGGTAAACGGTGTAGCGACAAAAAAATTGAAACGCCAGAATTATGTTTTCCATTACGTCCCTCAGGACAGCACCATGGAGGACGTCCTTCCTTGACCTATAGCGGGACAGGATCATAGAGAGGTTAAAAGGACCCTCCCACCTCCACCCTCCAGTGTTTTTTCCTGTCCCTACAGGGACGGACGTATGAGAGGGCGAAGATAGCCTGTGGATTCTCTTCCCCCTATCAAGTGGTCCATGGCTGACACCTAACTGGATAGAGGTCCCTCAGCTACCAGTGCTGTACCAGATGGACTCAGAGTTTGGGGGTCTCAACCTTCCCTTTTCCTGGTCAGACAGACCATGGCCGACTCCTCTTTGAGAGGTTCCTCAGCCAACAGGCAGCCTGTGCAATGGGCTTAGGGGGATCGTGCGGCAGGTCCAATCCTTCCCCCTGTCAAGTAGCCCAGGGTGGAAACTCCCCGGTGGGGAGTCCCTCAGCCCCAGAGACCAGTCGAGCGGATGGGCTCCTGGGTAGAGCCGCTTCCTCCCGGTGGGGGGCTCTCGGCTCGGACGCCGACCGGCAAAACACCGCTACTCCCGAAAGTTGTGTGGTGGAGAAGTCCATTGTGCTTCTGGTGACGTCAGAAAGGGGCGTCGGCACATAGGATTGGCGTGCTTTCTTCGATGGAACACGGAAGGGGGCACAGGCAGTAATGCAGCATTCCTGACGGGACGCCGCTTCCTTCCACAGTAGGCTCTCGGCATTACCAGCTCCCCCTGTCTTCTAGCAGGTATGGAGCCAGCACAGGTGAGTGCATGGTTTAATGTTGCATTGATGGCCTGGGCCTCTGGGCTGACTCTAGTCTCATGCCTTTGTGCCAAAGCTGTACCTGGAACCCATTTACAGCTAGGCCTTGGACCTCTAGGCTATGGTAGGGCCATATGTCCAGGCTACATCTCATAACTGGACTTCAGTTAGTTGCAGGTCTTGTCTGTACAGAGCCTTATGATTGGCCTTCAGAGTGACTCTTTGGAAGCATGCTTTCCATTTTCTGGTTCAATAAGCAAGTGTTTCACTTTTCTTTGCAACCTAACTACTCCATCCAGAGGAGGACACAAGGTGTTAATTCAGCACATTGTCTCCATGAAGACTGCCCTCCAGCTGCTGCTCATTAATTAGCCTTCGGGTGGAGTCAGTCTGACAAATGAGATGTACTGTTCAGAGTGGAGATTTATCTGGAACTCTGATAGATGGCTCTTTTGCTTAAGTGTAAGTCATACTGCTTCTATGCATCAGATTGAGTGCCTCCGTGCATAATACTGCATCATAGCACCTCTTTGCATTATATTGAGTGCCTCCGTGCATCATACTGCATCATAGTACCTCCATGCATCATAGTACCTCCATGCATCATATTGAGTGCCTCTGTGCATGTTACTGCATCATAGTACCTCCATGCATCATATTGAGTGCCTCTGTGCATGATACTGCATCATTGTATCTCCATGCATCATATTGAGTGCCTCTATGCATGATACTGCATCATAGTGCCTCTATGCATCATATTGAGTGCCTCTGTGGCATCATACTGTTTCATATTGCCTTTGTGCATCAGATTGCTTCATAGTTCCTATATGCATCATAGCGCTTCATAAGTTGCTTCATGTGTCATATTGCATTGTATTGCTTCATGGTTCCTATATGCATCATAGTGCTTCATTATTCCTATATGCATCATAGTGCTTCATATTGCCTTTGTGCATCATATTGCTTCATGGTTCCTATATGCATCATAGTGCTCATATTGCCTTTATGCATCATATTGCTTCAAGGTTCATATATGCATCATAGTGCTTCATATTGCCTTTGTGCATTATATTACAGCATATTGCTTCATAGCTCCTATATTGATCAGAGTGCTTCATTGTTCCTATATGCACCATAGCGCTTCATAGTTACTTCATGCATCATATTGCATCATACTGCTTCATTATTCCTATGTGCATCATATTGCATCATATTGAATCAGACTAATAGTGCCTTTGGACATCATATTGCATTATATTGCTTCATAGTTCCTATATGCATCATATTGCATCATAGGGTTTCGGTGCCCTTTGCCTCAGGGGGTGTTATTAGTGTGTCGGGCTTGGTGCCTTTTTTCGCCTCTGGCTGTGAGCCACTGGGTCAGACCTTCTGTCTGGTGCCTTGTTGTGTGGCCGCCCATTGTATCATCGGCCTACCACTTCACTTTTTTGTCTTGGGCTTCAACTCTGGATATGGAGTCCTTGTGTTTTGGACCCAGATCCAGCTTCTGCTACTTCATTCTTTACAACAGGGCTTTGTCAAGCAAACAGGCTTGAATTGGCTTAGTAAAATCTGCATTTCTTCTGTTTGGAACAGATCTCTCAGGTAGGTTCTACCTTGAGTGCAAAAGGCAAGTCTATTACATAATTAGCTTTACAAGATGACATACATCATTTTGGTACATCCTATAAAAGGACATACTACTGTCCTGGGAGCAGAAAATCCCACGAGTTGAAGGGACTATCTTTGCCTTAAAGATATTAGGACTATCTACAATTTGCATAGTTTTGGGGGCACCCTCAGGGCACATTTGTTCAGAGAGGCCTATCACGTTCCCTAATCAGTCATTTTATGTTTGTGTGTGTGTGTGTGTGTGTGTGTGTGTGTGTGTGTGTGTGTGTGTGTGTGTGTGTGGCCCATTCACTATCTCCATCTATCCCCACCCCCTGAAGATGGCTGTGCAATCATTTGTAAATAAAACATTGTTGATACACACTCCATCACCAGTGAGACTGTCAAACTGTAAAGCGCTGCGGAATATGTGGACACTATATGGATGGAAGTTTATTATTGTTATTATTAATCCTTCCCAAACTCCACATTCGGCAATCAGATAGACAGACAGTTTCTTGTCCCATAAGTCTGTTGCGGTTTGTTTTCCAGGGACATCAGCACTGCCTTTTGTACCTTGTGGTGAAGCAGCAGCACTGTGTCGTGTGGCAGAGGATCCCATACTCGCGGCTCTAACAGCAGTCAGGGCTCCTTAGATAAATGAAACTGTATCCAGGGCTCTTACTGTTAAGACCCCATAGTCTCACTGCCTCACAGTAGATAATCTCCCTCCGTAATGAGGAAGAAACCTACTTTTTCTCTAGCCATGGAATATGTTTACTCCCACAATGGGTGTATAAAGATCCCTGAGAAGATTGCCTCTTGGGATATGTATGTGCGTAATATGCATATATGGACAAATAAGTTGACATACTTATAATGTCTGGACTAATTACTCGTATAAATGCAGTTCCGAATAATTTCAAGTGTCGGAAGATTTTTACTAGCACTACCACCACCACCTTCATTGATTCAGAGTCTGGACACCCTGGGTCTAACATCAAGTAAAACAGGAGTGATGATCCATGTTTCTCTTTCAGCACTTCTATTGAGAAGCCCGACGTTGGTAATGGCAGGAAATATTACGGATGGTGTACTCCTTAGTTTCAATAATATATAACCCTTACTTGGGGTTAGACATCTAAGGATTTGGAATAGACGTGATCTCCTGGATGAGTAATGTGCGTACATCCCAATGCTCTGCCATTATCCATGTACTAACTGTTATTGGTTTGAACTTCCCGCAGTCCAGGGCCTCTGTCCTGCAGGTCTCCTTGTAGTACGGTAAGCTGGTCTGTAACAAAGGCTTAACCTGAGCCCAGAAGGTCTGATGAAGGAACAGTCCTGTTATAAGCACATGCAGCTTATTATTCGTCGGTACAGTCCTCATTGTGTGGTGGCTGTGACTTTCACCATATTTTGCTGGGCAAAAAGCTTTTCTAACCCTATTCTGGGGCTCCGATGTCTATAAGTATCTACCACAATAAATACCTTTCTATGGTTCATTATTGGTATTGGAGTACAATGGGTGGATCTCACTCTCTGTTTCTGATGCTTATTTCGTTTACCACATTCATACTGAAATCGGCCATTATAGATATATATCAGACACTCACTACGGTGATTTTCTTTGCGGATCTCTTTAGATATCTATGGTTTTTCTGATCTTTCAGATCATTTATATAGTTAGTCTGGTTTTTGCCTGGGATTTTGATTCCTGGGCTTTGTACCCACCCTGGAAGAGTTTCTTTGGTATTCTCCATGGTGCTGTCCTGAGCGACGTAATGGAAAAAGGGAATTGGACCTACCGGTAATTCGGTTTCCGGGTAGTCCCTCAGGACAGCACCCTTAGTTCCCTCCCTTATGTTTATCCTTTTAGGCTTGTACGGGATTAATCTACCGGCAGATCGTTCGTCCTTTGGGTCACCATGGCTCGAAATTAAGATGAAGCCGTTAAATGGTTTATTACACATTTTGTTTGTAAGGGCATGTTTAGACTATTTACTTCCATCCTTCTGTGGTACTTTGAAAAAACACTGGAGGGTGGAGGTGGGAGGGTCCTTTTAACCTCTCTATGATCCTGTCCCCCTATAGGTCAAGGAAGGACGTCCTCCATGGTGCTGTCCTGAGGGACTACCCGGAAACCGAATTACCGGTAGGTCTAATTCCCTTTTTTGGTCTCGACGACATTGCATTAAAATGCAATAACGGGCAATCAAAAGATTGCATCTGCCCCAACATGGTGTCATAAAAAAACGTCAGCTCGGCTCACAAAAAATAAGCCCTCACCCAACCCGAGATCATGAAAAATGAGACGCTACGGGTATCGGAAAATTGTGGGGTTTTTTTTGTTTTTTTTTTACAGTTTGGATTTTTTTTTCACCATTTAGATAAAAAAGAACCTATGCATGTTTGGTGTCTATGAACGCATAATGACCTGGAGAATCATAGTGGCAGGTCAGTTTTAGCATTTAGTGAACCTAGCAAAAAAGCCAAACAAAAAACAAGTGTGAGATTGCACATTTTTTGCAATTTCACTGCACTTGGAATTTTTTCCCATTTTTTTAGTTCTCGACATGGAAAAACCAATGGTATCATTCAAAAGTACAACGTTATGGCTCTGGGAAGAAGGGGAGCGATTAACGTAAACACAAAAAACTGAAAAACGCTCCGGAGGTTAATTAAACACAGCTGGACTCCAATGAAGGAGTAGAACCATCTCAAGGAGGATCACAAGGAAATGGACAGCATGTGACTTAAATATGAGTGTCTGAGCAAAGGGTCTGAATACGTATGACCATGTGATATTTTAGTTTTTCTTTTTTATTAAATTTGCAAAAATTTCTACATTTCTGGGTTTTTTTCAGTCAAGATGGGGTGTACAGTGCACATTAATGAGAAACAATGAACTTTTTTGAATTTACCAAATGGCTGCAATAAAACAAAGAGTGAAAAATTTAAAGGGATCTGAATACTTCAGTAGTAGAGAGGGACCATTCGTCAAACTCATCTGACAGGTTCCCCGCCCCTATCAAAGTGTTCAAAAGGGTGTAACCCCTCCTCCCCTCCCTGTCAGCCAGCTGTCCCTCCTTGTCTGGCTGTCAGCTTTTGATACATTTTGATATAGTTTGATACAGTGCTTATTATCCCAGTATTTGTTTTATATTAGATTTTCATATGTAGTTGTTGTGTGACTGCATTCTGTAATCAGGGGGCAGTGTGTTTTATTACCAGTGGTATGTCTCTATCAAATAGACTACTTGGGTCATTATATGCTGTATTAAGTTTACTCTTATTTGCAAGTGCTGCAAGATTAACACAAACAGTTGTTTGTGGCTTCTGTAATCACTGACCGCTACATATTTAGAATCAATGTGTCCAGGGCTGTGTTAGGTGTGATAACGCCCCACCCTGTACAGATAAAGGTTTGTGTTAGGTGTGATAATGCCCCACCCGGTACAGATAAAGGGTTGTGTTAGGTGTGATAATGCCCCACCCTGTACAGATAAAGGGTTGTGTTAGGTGTGATAACGAACCACCCTGTACAGATAAAGGGTTGTGTTAGGTGTGATAACGAACCACCCTGTACAGATAATGTCCATGCAAAGCCTGGTCAGCTAACCACAATCACACCGGTTAACAGATAAAATAGATAGCCCCAAGGACAGAGACGCCCCACCCTGTACAGTTAATGTCCATGGTATAATTCTCAATATTAAGGATTGAGAAAAAAAGAAAAGGGTACACAGCAACAAGTGACAGCAAAAAGTACAGCCAAGAAGCAACGAAGAGTGGTGGTGGTGGGAGACTCACTACTGAGAGGCACAGAAGCAGCCATCTGCAGACCGGAAATAACCGCAAGAGAAGTATGCTGCCTTCCAGGTGCGATGATCAAGGATGTGACCGATAGGATACCAAAGCTCTTCAGCTCCAAGGACGTCCACCCATTTCTTCTGATACATGTTGGCACCAATGACACGGCAAGGAAGGACCTACCGACGATCTGCAAGGACTTTGAAGAGTTGGGGAAGAAAGTAAAGGAACTGGATGCACAGGTAGTTTTTTCTTCTATCCTTCCAGTAGACGGGCATGGCACCAGGAGATGGAACAGGATCCTTGATGCGAACAACTGGCTAAGACGATGGTGCAGACAACAAGGATTCGGATTCCTGGACCACGGTGTGAATTACTTGTACGATGGACTCCTCGCCAGAGACGGACTACACCTCAACAAACCTGGGAAACACACATTCGCCAGAAGACTCGCTACACTCATCAGGAGGGCGTTAAACTAGAAGAGGGGACGGGAAGAAAAACATTAGACTCGAACAAAGAAGACCCAGGTAAACATACTCATAAGGGAGGTAAGAACATTTCTAAAACAATCCACAGCGAGGAGATTGGAACAAAACAAAATCCTCTAAACTGCATGCTCGCAAACGCCAGAAGCCTGACAAACAAGATGGAAGAACTAGAAGCAGAAATATCTACAGGTAACTTTGACATAGTGGGGATAACCGAGACATGGTTAGATGAAAGCTATGACTGGGCAGTTAACTTACAGGGTTACAGTCTGTTTAGAAAGGATCGTAAAAATCGGAGAGGAGGAGGGGTTTGTCTCTATGTAAAGTCTTGTCTAAAGTCCACTTTAAGGGAGGATATTAGCGAAGGGAATGAGGATGTCGAGTCCATATGGGTCGAAATTCATGGAGGGAAAAATGGTAACAAAATTCTCATTGGGGTCTGTTACAAACCCCCAAATATAACAGAAATCATGGAAAGTCTACTTCTAAAGCAGATAGATGAAGCTGCAACCCATAATGAGGTCCTGGTTATGGGGGACTTTAACTACCCGGATATTAACTGGGAAACAGAAACCTGTGAAACCCATAAAGGCAACAGGTTTCTGCTAATAACCAAGAAAAATTATCTTTCACAATTGGTGCAGAATCCAACCAGAGGAGCAGCACTTTTAGACCTAATACTATCTAATAGACCTTTAGAAGAAAACAACCGCACTCGAAATGTAGATTTGCGTCATAAGTGTAAAGAATTTAATAGGGACACCACAGTGATACAATCAATTGTTCAGGTATTGTAGAGGTAGGTATTGTAGAGGTAACGTTTCGACCCTTACTTGGGCCTTTGTCAAACCTCACTGAAAGGTACAGAAACAAAAATTAAAAACATGCATGAAACAAAAAACAAAACAAAAAAAAAAATAAAATTATACAAATGTAGCTGATCGGATAAGAAAATAAACAGAAATAAAATTTAAGAATATACATGGAACAAAAAACCATACATATGTGGCTTAGTCAAATAAGAGAAATATACACAAGAGAGCCCCATACATAATCGCAATATATACAATATATACATAATATATACAAGGAGCCCCGTAGGGTATGTGGGCAATGGCGGAAAGCAACTGCACAGCAAGGGGGCAAAAGCCAAGGGGGAGGGCAACTGTTGTGAATTTGCTTTTTGCTCCCTCTAGTGGTTACTAGTTTTTTTACTCTGGTTTTTCTGTCATTCCTTTTATCCGCACCTGGGTCGTTAGTTAGGGGTGTCGCTATATAAGCTCCCTGGACCTTCAGTTCAATGCCTGGCAACGTAGTTATCAGAGCTAGTCTGCTGTGCTCTTGTCTACTGATCCTGGTTCCAGTTATATCAGCTAAGTCTGCCTTTTGCTTTTTGCTATTTGTTTTGGTTTTGTATTTTTGTCCAGCTTGTTCCAAATCTATATCCTGACCTTTGCTGGAAGCTCTAGGGGGGCTGGTGTTCTCCCCCCGGACCGTTAGACGGTTCGGGGGTTCTTGAATTTCCAGTGTGGATTTTGATAGGGTTTTTGTTGACCATATAAGTTACCTTTCTTTATTCTGCTATCAGTAAGCGGGCCTCTCTGTGCTAAACCTGGTTCATTTCTGTGTTTGTCATTTCCTCTTACCTCACCGTCATTATTTGTGGGGGGCTTCTATCCAGCTTTGGGGTCCCCTTCTCTGGAGGCAAGAAAGGTCTTTGTTTTCCTCTACTAGGGGTAGCTAGATTCTCCGGCTGGCGCGTGTCATCTAGAATCAACGTAGGAATGATCCCCGGCTACTTCTAGTGTTGGCGTTAGGAGTAGATATATGGTCAACCCAGTTACCACTGCCCTATGAGCTGGATTTTTGTATTCTGCAGACTTCCACGTTCCTCTGAGACCCTCGCCATTGGGGTCATAACAGTTTGCCAGGCCTATATTAAATGTTTAATGCATTGCAGAAGAGGGATTATAAGAAAAGAAGATTCTGAGTTTTTTTTTTCTTTTTCCCCTTTACCTCAGAGTGGCTATGCTTGCTGCAGACATGAATGTCCAGACCTTGATTACAAGTGTGGACCAGCTGGCTACTCGTGTGCAGGGCATACAAGACTATGTTATCAGAAATCCTAGGTCAGAACCTAAAATACCGATTCCTGAACTGTTTTCCGGAGACAGGTTTAAGTTTAGGAATTTCGTGAATAATTGTAAATTGTTTTTGTCCCTGAGACCCTGTTCATCTGGAGATTCTGCTCAGCAAGTAAAAATTGTTATTTCGTTCTTACGGGGCGACCCTCAGGATTGGGCTTTTTCGCTGGCACCAGAAGATCCGGCATTGGCTGATATTGATGCGTTTTTTCTGGCGCTCGGTTTACTTTATGAGGAACCCAATCTTGAGATTCAGGCAGAAAAGGCCTTGCTGGCTATGTCTCAGGGGCAGGACGAGGCTGAAGTGTATTGCCAAAAATTTCGGAAATGGTCCGTGCTGACACATTGGAACGAGTGTGCACTGGTCGCTAATTTTAGAAATGGCCTTTCTGAAGCCATTAAGAATGTTATGGTGGGTTTTCCCATTCCCACAGGTCTGAATGATACTATGGCACTGGCTATTCAAATTGACCGGCGGTTGCGGGAGCGCAAAACCGCAAATTCCCTCATGGTGTTGTCTGAACAGACACCTGATTTAATGCAATGTGATAGAATCCTGACTAGAAATGAGCGGAAAATTCATAGACGCCGGAATGGCTTGTGCTACTACTGTGGTGATTCTACACATGTTATCTCAGCATGCTCTAAACGTATAGCTAAGGTTGTTAGTCCTGTCACCGTTGGTAATTTGCAACCTAAATTTATTCTGTCTGTAACTTTGATTTGCTCACTGTCATCTTATCCTGTCATGGCGTTTGTAGATTCAGGTGCTGCCCTGAGTCTCATGGATCTCTCATTTGCTAAGCGCTGTGGTTTTACTCTTGAACCATTAGAAAATCCTATTCCTCTTAGGGGTATTGATGCTACACCATTGGCAGCAAATAAACCGCAGTATTGGACACAGGTTACCATGTGCATGACTCCTGAACACCGCGAGGTGATACGTTTCCTGGTTTTACATAAAATGCATGATTTGGTTGTTTTAGGGCTGCCATGGTTACAGTCCCATAATCCAGTCCTGGACTGGAAGGCTATGTCAGTCTCTAGTTGGGGCTGTCGTGGTATTCATGGGGATTCCCTGCCTGTGTCTATTGCTTCTTCTACGCCTTCGGAAGTTCCGGAGTATTTGTCTGATTATCAGGATGTCTTCAGTGAGTCTGAGTCCAGTGCACTGCCTCCTCATAGGGACTGTGACTGTGCTATAGATTTGATCCCAGGCAGTAAATTTCCTAAGGGAAGACTGTTTAATCTGTCGGTACCTGAACATACCGCTATGCGTTCATATATCAAGGAGTCTCTGGAGAAAGGACATATTCGTCCGTCTTCTTCCCCTCTTGGTGCGGGATTCTTTTTTGTGGCAAAAAAGGACGGATCTTTGAGACCTTGTATTGATTATCGGCTTTTAAATAAGATCACTGTCAAATTTCAGTATCCTTTACCGCTGTTGTCTGACTTGTTTGCCCGGATTAAGGGTGCCAAGTGGTTCACCAAGATAGACCTTCGTGGTGCGTACAACCTTGTGCGCATTAAGCAAGGTGATGAATGGAAAACCGCATTCAATACGCCCGAAGGTCATTTTGAGTACTTGGTGATGCCTTTTGGGCTCTCCAATGCGCCTTCAGTTTTTCAGTCCTTTATGCATGACATTTTCCGGAAGTATCTGGATAAATTTTTGATTGTTTATCTGGATGATATTTTGGTTTTTTCTGATAATTGGGATTCGCATGTGGAGCAGGTCAGGTTGGTCTTTAAAATTCTGCGTGAAAATTCTTTGTTTGTCAAGGGCTCAAAGTGTCTCTTTGGTGTACAGAAGGTTCCCTTTTTGGGGTTCATTTTTTCCCCTTCTGCTGTGGAGATGGACCCAGTCAAGGTCCGAGCTATTCTTGATTGGACTCAGCCCTCGTCAGTTAAGAGTCTTCAGAAGTTCTTGGGCTTCGCTAACTTCTACCGTCGTTTTATCGCTAATTTTTCTAGCATTGTGAAACCTTTGACGGATATGACCAAGAAGGGCTCCGATGTAGCTAACTGGGCTCCTGCTGCCGTGGAGGCTTTCCAGGAGTTGAAACGCCGGTTTACTTCGGCGCCTGTTTTGTGCCAGCCTGACGTCTCACTTCCCTTTCAGGTTGAGGTGGATGCTTCGGAGATTGGGGCAGGGGCCGTTTTGTCGCAGAGAGGCCCTGGTTGCTCTGTTATGAAACCTTGTGCCTTTTTCTCTAGGAAGTTTTCGCCTGCCGAGCGAAATTATGATGTGGGCAATCGGGAGTTGTTGGCCATGAAATGGGCATTTGAGGAGTGGCGTCATTGGCTCGAGGGTGCTAAGCATCGTGTGGTGGTCTTGACTGATCACAAAAATCTGATGTATCTCGAGTCTGCTAAACGCCTTAATCCGAGACAGGCCCGCTGGTCATTGTTTTTCTCCCGCTTTGATTTTGTTGTCTCGTATTTACCTGGTTCAAAGAATGTGAAGGCCGATGCTCTTTCTAGGAGCTTTGTGCCTGATGCTCCTGGAGTCGCTGATCCTGTTGGTATTCTTAAAGATGGAGTTATCTTGTCAGCTATTTCTCCGGATCTGCGACGTGTGTTGCAGAGATTTCAGGCTGATAGGTCTGAGTCTTGTCCACCTGACAGACTGTTTGTCCCGGATAAGTGGACCAGCAGAGTCATTTCCGAGGTTCATTCCTCGGTGTTGGCAGGTCACCCGGGAATTTTTGGCACCAGAGATCTGGTGGCCAGGTCCTTTTGGTGGCCTTCCTTGTCAAGGGATGTGCGGTCATTTGTGCAGTCCTGTGGGACTTGTGCTCGAGCTAAGCCTTGCTGTTCTCGTGCCAGCGGTTTGCTCTTGCCCTTGCCTGTCCCGAAGAGACCTTGGACACATATCTCCATGGATTTCATTTCTGATCTTCCGCTATCTCAGGGCATGTCCGTTATCTGGGTGATATGTGATCGCTTCTCCAAGATGGTCCATTTGGTTCCTTTGCCTAAGCTGCCTTCCTCTTCCGATCTGGTTCCTGTGTTTTTCCAGAACGTGGTTCGTTTGCACGGCATCCCTGAGAATATTGTGTCAGACAGAGGATCCCAGTTCGTTTCCAGGTTCTGGCGATCCTTTTGTAGTAGGATGGGCATTGATTTGTCGTTTTCGTCTGCTTTCCATCCTCAGACTAATGGACAGACGGAGCGAACCAATCAGACTTTGGAGGCTTATTTGAGGTGTTTTGTCTCTGCTGATCAGGACGATTGGGTGACATTCTTGCCGTTGGCTGAGTTTGCCCTTAATAATCGGGCTAGTTCCGCCACCTTGGTTTCACCTTTTTTCTGCAACTCTGGTTTCCATCCTCGCTTTTCTTCGGGTCATGTGGAGCCTTCTGACTGTCCTGGGGTGGATTCTGTGGTGGATAGGTTGCAGCAGATCTGGAATCATGTGGTGGACAACTTGAAGTTGTCACAGGAGAAGGCTCAGCGCTTTGCCAACCGCCGCCGCGGTGTGGGTCCCCGACTACGCGTTGGGGATTTGGTATGGCTTTCTTCCCGCTTTGTTCCTATGAAGGTCTCCTCTCCCAAATTTAAACCTCGTTTTATTGGGCCTTACAAGATATTGGAAATCCTTAATCCTGTATCTTTTCGTCTGGATCTTCCTGTGTCGTTTGCTATTCACAATGTATTTCATAGGTCCTTGTTGCGGCGGTACATTGTGCCTGTAGTTCCTTCTGCTGAGCCTCCTGCTCCGGTGTTGGTTGAGGGCGAGTTGGAGTACGTGGTGGAGAAGATCTTGGATTCTCGCCTCTCCAGGCGGAGGCTTCAGTACCTGGTCAAGTGGAAGGGCTATGGTCAGGAGGATAATTCCTGGGTGGTCGCCTCTGATGTTCATGCGGCCGATTTAGTTCGTGCCTTTCATGCCGCTCATCCTGATCGCCCTGGTGGTCGTGGTGAGGGTTCGGTGACCCCTCACTAAGGGGGGGGTACTGTTGTGAATTTGCTTTTTGCTCCCTCTAGTGGTTACTAGTTTTTTGACTCTGGTTTTTCTGTCATTCCTTTTATCCGCACCTGGGTCGTTAGTTAGGGGTGTCGCTATATAAGCTCCCTGGACCTTCAGTTCAATGCCTGGCAACGTAGTTATCAGAGCTAGTCTGCTGTGCTCTTGTCTACTGATCCTGGTTCCAGTTATATCAGCTAAGTCTGCCTTTTGCTTTTTGCTATTTGTTTTGGTTTTGTATTTTTGTCCAGCTTGTTCCAAATCTATATCCTGACCTTTGCTGGAAGCTCTAGGGGGGCTGGTGTTCTCCCCCCGGACCGTTAGACGGTTCGGGGGTTCTTGAATTTCCAGTGTGGATTTTGATAGGGTTTTTGTTGACCATATAAGTTACCTTTCTTTATTCTGCTATCAGTAAGCGGGCCTCTCTGTGCTAAACCTGGTTCATTTCTGTGTTTGTCATTTCCTCTTACCTCACCGTCATTATTTGTGGGGGGCTTCTATCCAGCTTTGGGGTCCCCTTCTCTGGAGGCAAGAAAGGTCTTTGTTTTCCTCTACTAGGGGTAGCTAGATTCTCCGGCTGGCGCGTGTCATCTAGAATCAACGTAGGAATGATCCCCGGCTACTTCTAGTGTTGGCGTTAGGAGTAGATATATGGTCAACCCAGTTACCACTGCCCTATGAGCTGGATTTTTGTATTCTGCAGACTTCCACGTTCCTCTGAGACCCTCGCCATTGGGGTCATAACAGGCAACGTTGTCAAATAAGATTAAAGGATAAACATAATCTGGTGGAGACAATGTAAATCTAAATATAAGGCAATACATGATTACATATTCTAAACAGTTTAAATGCAGAGTGTAACGCATACCTGACCTTCAGGAAGGAAGAGAAGAGAGCAACGCGGAACGCGATGGCTCCTGGAGAGAGCAAAGAAACTAGTAAGAAAACCATATTAGTAGGTAAGAAGGACTTATAAATAGGGGTACAGCAGCAAAATGATGGAAAAGCTGGATAGCAGAAAAATCAGTGATACACAGTGAAGTGCACATGTCACTGAGGCTGGAGGGCTCGGGAATCAGAAAGAAGAAGCAGGGAGGGATAATAAATAGGGAGGGATAAAAATAGTGAGGGCACTGCAGCACAATGGCAAAGAGTCAAAGTAAAATGCACATACCAATGAAACAGGAAAACTTAGTAAATCCGGAACGGCACGGATAAGGGTAAAGTCCCTGGAAGAGCTGGAGCGCAAAAGAGAAGGGGGGGGAAAGTGTTGAGAATAGCAATAAATTGGACAGAATATAAAGAAGCGTCTGTGCATATATACCTGTGAGTCCAACGTCCAGGAATGGCGGCTAGGGTGTGTGCTGAAAGCCAGTGGCTGTAGGTGTTATAGGTCCGGTACAGGAAATGGAAAGGCGTGGGAGGAGGGGCGGCAGTGACGCACTGGGCGGCAAACTATGGTGGAGCGCATAGTGGAGCGCAAGAAGCGAGCGCATGCGCTGTGCGGAGTAGATGGTATGTGGTAACTGAGGGAGTGACCGGGCAGCGAGGACGCACAGGGGAGGGGCCGAGGTGGAACGCAGAATGGAGCGCAGAGGAAACAGGGGCATGCGCAGTGCAGCGCAATAGGAGATGTGCGGCGCCTATGTAGAGTGGAACAGAGTAAGCCGGTGCTGGGCCAGGCAATGCCGGCGTATCAGAGGGAGGGGGCCAGCATTGAAAGCATAGAATGCGCGATGTGGAGAAAGGGAATGGAAGAAGTGAATGGAGTGGAAATAAATGAAAAAGAGTAAGGTGATAGAACAAGAGGATTAGTATGGGGTAGAACGGAGAAAGAGGACATGAGGATGAATGTAAAAATAATAAAGAAAAGAGGAAGAGAGCATGATGGGGAGAGAGAGAAAAAGAAAAAAGAAAGGGGGGTAAAAAGGAGGAGAGGGGGATAAAAAGGAGAAAGGGGGGGTATAAATGAAAGTCATGGAGTGAATGAATGCAATTGAAAGGATCAAGATGAGATGGAAGGGGAAGATAAAGTTCCAAAAATGGCCGGAGTAAAAGAAATAGAGGATAAAAAAGAATGATATAGGTATCACAAAAAATGAAGAGCGAGAATAAAGAAGTAAAGAATAAGGAAGTAATAAAGGATAAGAATAAAAAGTGAAAAAAAGGGTGAAAAAATATGAAATAAAAATATAGAATAAAAATAAAAATTACAAAATAAAAAATAATGAATAAAAAATTAATAAATAAAAAAATGAAGAGGGAAAAATAATAATACATAATAAGGATGCATGATGAAAAATGACTAATGAATAAGAACAAAACAAAAGTACAGAATAAGTAATAAATGACCAACAAGAATAAAATAAAATGAAAAATGATGGGTGAAAAATATGAGATAACCATAAAGTAATGATAATGAGATTACTAAAAAATAATGAAAATAAAAGTAAAAATAGAAGTAAAAATAAATGTGGAAAAATAAAAAATGAATGAAGACAAGAAAAATAAATAAAATAAATGGCTAAAAAAATTTGAAGAAGTGAAAAATAAATAAAATAGAAAATGAAAAAATGAAAAATAAAAAATAATAAAAATAAAAATGAAAATTAAAAATTAAAGAATAAATAATGAAAAAAAGGAAAAAAATATAAATGATAAAGATAATAAAAATAAAAATAAAAATTAGAAATAAAATAAAAAATAAAAATAAAAAAATAAAAAATCTGGGTACTTACCCCAGTGGAATATCGTAGAACAATATTCAAGCTACCTGCAAGTAGGGGATAGGTTAATGAGGTCAGAATAGAGAAGGTCGGCATACTCACACCTGCAAGAGATAGTTAAGCATAGTGAACAACATGTACAGTATACACAAGCGTCGTATAGACCAGCAGAAGACTCAGCAGGTGAACAAGTGGTCACCTTATGTAGAAGTATTGGATGATACAAGTCAGATTAGATCAAGTTCCCTATTGAGACCTTTAGGTGTTAATGTCTGTAAGGTAAAGATCCAGTAGGATTCACGTTGGCGTAGTAGTTTTATGTGGTCACCACCACGTCTGGGGCGCTCAACCTGCTCTAACACCTGAAAACGTAGCTGGGATACTGAGTGGTTGGCTGCTACGAAGTGATATGGGAGAGGGAGCCAAGTTTTTTTGCACCTAATGGTAGACTTGTGACTAGAGATACGTTCACGAATGTGCTGCGTGGTTTCACCCACGTAGAGAAGCCCACATGGGCATTTAACGGTATAAACAACGTTCCTAGATTCACAGGTGAAAAACCCTCTAATAGGGATTTGTTTGCCAGACTGTGGATGGGTGATAGTATTGGATTTGATCACATTAGAACAACATGCACAATTAAGGCATGGATACGTGCCACGCCTCTCGGTGCCCAAGAAGGTCTGGCGTGGTGGCCTAAGGGAGCTACCTACGTCTGCCTTTACAACCTGGTCCCTGATATTGTTAGGCCTGCGTTTGCACATAAGTGGCGGTATTTGAAATGCCTCAATGTGTGGATATGCATCGTGTAGTAGGGGCCAGTGGCTGCGAATGATGTTGTAGATCAAGGGCATGACGGGATGGTGGGTGTGTACAAAGGGAACCCGCTCTGGTTTAGTTGTTTTTATACAATTCAAGGGTGGAACAAGGGCTAACTGTTTCTCTTTGGCAAGTAGACTGCTAGGGTAATGTCTGGCTGCAAACTTGAGGGACATGTCATCCAGACGGGTAGGTAATACATCTGGATTGGACACAATCCGTGCCACTCGTTTAAACTGTGACCGGGGTAGGCTGTTTTTAGTTGATAGTGGGTGACAGCTTTGATAATGTAAAAGGCTGTTGGTATCGGTAGGTTTGGAAAACAGATCCGTGCTGAGTTTACCCGTAGGACTTCTGAAAATCATGGTATCCAGAAATGAAATTTGAGATGTGCTGAAATTCAATGTGAACTGGAGTTCCGCACGGACTGAATTAAGCTGTTCGGAAAAAGCAATAAGGGAATCCTGTGGGCCCGTCCATAGACAAAAGACATCATCTATGTAACGGAGCCAGCAGAGACTGTGCGACTGAAACAGAAGGTTATTGTACACATACTCCTTTTCAAAAGAATCCATGTAAGTGTTGGCGTAGGCAGGGGCCACATTGGCACCCATGGCTGTACCTTGGGTTTGGAGATAAAATTGATCACCAAATAGAAAGAAATTGTGTAGAATCAAAGATAATAGGTCTATGCAAAGTTGTTTAGAGTGGTGTGGAAATGCAGATTGCTCGAGATCATCAACTGCTGCTATACCTAGATCGTGTTTAATGGAGGTATAAAGGCTAATAGACCTGACAGAATAACAAATCTGCAGGTGGTCGGGCATCTAGGAAATAGCGACCACAATATTGTACAGTTTCACCTGTCTTTCACTAGGGGGACTTGTCAGGGAGTCACAAAAACACTGAACTTTAGGAAGGCAAAATTTGACCAGCTTAGAGATGCCCTTAATCTGGTAGACTGGGACAATATCCTCAGAAATAAACATTTTCCATTTATTATCTGTATTCTTAAGAACATCCTAAATAGGCACTGTAAGCGGTTTATACCTTGTGGGAATAAAAGGACTAGAAATAGGAAAAACCCAATGTGGCTAAACAAAGAAGTAAGACAGGCAATTAACAGTAAAAAGAAAGCATTTGCACTACTAAAGCAGGATGGCACCATTGAAGCTCTAAAAACTATAGGGAGAAAAATACTTTATCTAAAAAACTAATTAAAGCTGCCAAAAAGGAAACAGAGAAGCACATTGCTAAGGAGAGTAAAACTAATCCCAAACTGTTCTTCAACTATATCAATAGTAAAAGAATAAAAACTGAAAATGTAGGCCCCTTAAAAAATAGTGAGGAAAGAATGGTTGTAGATGACGAGGAAAAGGCTAACATATTAAACACCTTCTTCTCCGCGGTATTCACGGTGGAAAATGAAATGCTAGGTGAAATCCTAAGAAACAATGAAAACCCTATATTAAGGGTCACCAATCTAACCCAAGAAGAGGTGCAAAACCGGCTAAATAAGATTAAAATAGATAAATCTCCGGGTCCGGATGGCATACACCCACGAGTACTAAGAGAACTAAGTAATGTAATAGATAAGCCATTATTTCTTATTTTTAGGGACTCTATAGCAACGGGGTCTGTTCCGCAGGACTGGCGCATAGCAAATGTGGTGCCAATATTCAAAAAGGGCTCTAAAAGTGAACCTGGAAATTATAGGCCAGTAAGTCTAACCTCTATTGTTGGTAAAATATTTGAAGGGTTTCTGAAGGATGTTATTCTGGATTATCTCAATGAGAATAACTGTTTAACTCCATATCAGCATGGGTTTATGAGAAATCGCTCCTGTCAAACCAATCTAATCAGTTTTTATGAAGAGGTAAGCTATAGGCTGGACCACGGTGAGTCATTGGACGTGGTATATCTCGATTTTTCCAAAGCGTTTGATACCGTGCCGCACAAGAGGTTGGTACACAAAATGAGAATGCTTGGTCTGGGGGAAAATGTGTGTAAATGGGTTAGTAACTGGCTTAGTGATAGAAAGCAGAGGGTGGTTGTAAATGGTATAGTCTCTAACTGGGTCGCTGTGACCAGTGGGGTACCGCAGGGGTCGGTATTGGGACCTGTTCTCTTCAACATATTCATTAATGATCTGGTAGAAGGTTTACACAGTAAAATATTGATATTTGCAGATGATACAAAACTATGTAAAGCAGTTAATACAAGAGAAGATAGTATTCTGCTACAGATGGATCTGGATAAGTTGGAAACTTGGGCTGAAAGGTGGCAGATGAGGTTTAACAATGATAAATGTAAGGTTATACACATGGGAAGAAGGAATCAATATCACCATTACACACTGAACGGGAAACCACTGGGTAAATCTCACATGGAGAAGGACTTGGGGATCCTAGTTAATGATAAACTTACCTGGAGCAGCCAGTGCCAGGCAGCAGCTGCCAAGGCAAACAGGATCATGGCGTGCATTAAAAGAGGTCTGGATACACATGATGAGAGCATTATACTGCCTCTGTACAAATCCCTAGTTAGACCGCACATGGAGTACTGTGTCCAGTTTTGGGCACCGGTGCTCAGGAAGGATATAATGGAACTAGAGAGAGTACAAAGGAGGGAAACAAAGTTAATAAAGGGGATGGGAGAACTACAATACCCAGATAGATTAGCGAAATTAGGATTATTTAGTCTAGAAAAAAGACGACTGAGGGGCGATCTAATAACCATGTATAAGTATATAAGGGGACAATACAAATATCTCGCTGAGGATCTGTTTATACCAAGGAAGGTGACGGGCACAAGGGGGCATTCTTTGCGTCTGGAGGAGAGAAGGTTTTTCCACCAACATAGAAGAGGATTCTTTACTGTTAGGGCAGTGAGAATCTGGAATTGCTTGCCTGAGGAGGTGGTGATGGCGAACTCAGTCGAGGGGTTCAAGAGAGGCCTGGATGTCTTCCTGGAGCAGAACAATATTGTATCATACAATTATTAGGTTCTAAAATAAACAAACCTCAAGGCACAATGCACAAAATGCAAAGGAGGACACATATATATATATATATCAACCAATGTGCACCAATGGAGGAAAGTAATGGACAGATCCGGAATTTATATAGAAAAACAAAGAAAACCCAGACAAAAAAGTCCAAAAGGTGTGAGATAACAATATTTATTTATGAATAAACAGTGGATCGGTGGGAAAAATACCAAAGCAGCACAAAACCAGGGACGTATAAATAGTACAAAATAACTGAAACAACGTATGATGATGAATATACGAGTTAATACATCGTTTAAAGGGACCATATAGCAGTGTGAAAACACAGATGAAAATATTAATATATCATAAAGTGCATGTGCAAAGGTGTATGTAAACAATGAGCTGGCTAAAATAACCAAAAGGCCAGATAAGTGTAGAGCCAATAGTGGCCAGTGCTTATTAGCACACAGAATGAGGGCCAAGAGTATCAAGAAGCCAGATAGATAAGGAGCAGCATAGTGGCAAGTGCCAAGACAGACTGGAGTGCTACTGTAATGAAGCAAAAACAGACATGAGTGTTACCTGCTATATGGTAAATATGTCCCAGGGATGTGCCGGACCCCGACGCGCGTTTCTGACGAAGGCAGACGCCGAAACGCGCGTCGGGGTCCGGCACATCCCTGGGACATATTTACCATATAGCAGGTAACACTCATGTCTGTTTTTGCTTCATTACAGTAGCACTCCAGTCTGTCTTGGCACTTGCCACTATGCTGCTCCTTATCTATCTGGCTTCTTGATACTCTTGGCCCTCATTCTGTGTGCTAATAAGCACTGGCCACTATTGACTCTACACTTATCTGGCCTTTTGGTTATTTTAGCCAGCTCATTGTTTACATACACCTTTGCACATGCACTTTATGATATATTAATATTTTCATCTGTGTTTTCACACTGCTATATGGTCCCTTTAAACGATGTATTAACTCGTATGTTCATCATCATACGTTGTTTCAGTTATTTTGTACTATTTATATGTCCCTGGTTTTGTGCTGCTTTGGTATTTTTCCCACCGATCCACTGTTTATTCATAAATAAATATTGTTATCTCACACCTTTTGGACTTTTTTGTCTGGATTTTCTTTGTTTTTCTCTTCAATTATTAGGTTCTGTAGAAGGACGTAGATCTGGGGATTTATTATGATGGAATATAGGCTGAACTGGATGGACAAATGTCTTTTTTCGGCCTTACTAACTATGTTACTATGTTACTATTATGAAAAGATGACAATCATTGTATGGGTTTTAAAAGGCTTTATTAAAGTATGTATCAGACACAATACATTGTATGTGGATTACAGCGGGAAATACACAGCATGATAATGTTAGCTAAATCTCAATACAATACAACTGTGCACAAAGACACATACATTTTTGATGAAAAAGATGACGAGTGTTATAACGGTTCTTTAAAGTTGCTAATTTTAATTCCACAAACTCTGATACGATTCTATCATTTCTTTGCAAGTCAGGAGTGAAATGTAAAAGCTTCTTGAATGGTAACCCGAGCGCTAAATGGTGCAAAACATATATGCAATAATGTCCGCATACACGACTATACATATCTTGGATTTGGACGTCTTGATAACAATACAAGTCACAATTCTTGTTCAGGAATGCCACAAAATCGCGTGGGAAGATAATATTGTCCGCACGAAACCCACAACTATAAAAAAATATGCCCGTCTTATCATCGCAGAGTACGATTAATACCCAGTGGCGTCCAGCTTGATTCGCAGAGTCTGTATTCACCGCGGGTCTCTGAGTCACTCTTCCGGAAGCAAATCACATGGAAACACACCGGCCAATATGCGGTCCGTATAATTATCGGCCTTCAGTATCGCTGTAAGCTGCAGACTGTCCATCGATACTTAATTAAAATCGTACAAGATCTCACGCCTATTATTAATTTCCAGAATGGTGTGGTTGACTGCAAAAACAATCATATTTATCGTGTGAGGTGTCGCTAGCGCAAAGCGAACTTCAGCACGTAGTTTGCCTGTTTTAATGAGCGAGAAATGGCCTCCAGGCTCTTGATCAGGCGATAAATCAAAAGCAAATAGAGTGAATCCGGCCATAAATTCTTCACAATCTATCGCCATGGCACAATCAGCCTTTTGCTTGCCAGATATATGGGCAAGCGCCATATACTCTCTGATGGCTAAATCATCATTAAAATTAGGATTATAAGGACTCGTGGGTATCTGCTGGCCGTCCAGATATAAAGTGGCGTGGTTGACGTGGTAGTGGTGGAAGTGTAACAGATTTTTCGAGTATGAACCGCTGAAGGCGCCATTATCTACAAACCCCAATATAACAGTCTTTGGTATCTGGCCTAGGAAGAGGTTCTCGTGGTTCGTGATCCGCGCCCCTGTGGCGATGCTGTACACTTTCAGACATGTTCGGTCAATAGCATACTTGCCGGTTGCGGATAGGAGGGCCTGGCTCTGGCCGATTCTGACAGCCGGAGACACCTGCGCTCTTTTCACATAGAGAGCCGCTTGCGAGATTTGCACCTTCAGCGGCTCGGCTTCTGCGGACATGAGGCAGAAAGCATCCTTATTTCTTGTTAACTTAACTTTAAAGTCAAGACCATTCAATATTAACTTTGGCTGATTAAATATATCCCCAAAAATGGGCCCCAAGAGGTCGATGGGCTTTGAGCGAGAAGCGGCATTGGCTCTTTTGATAAACCCTGCATTTGCGCCATCCAAGCTCCGGTCATTATGATGGCCCGCAGTGTCTTTATAGAACAAATCGGCTGTAAATTGTGATGCCAGCGTCTGCGAGCTGTAATTTAAAAGGGTCTCTATGTACGCTCTATAGCTGTAGAGATTGTCCGATTGTGAGATAAGTCGATCTCTGTTGTGAATTTACCTTTTTGGCTCCCTCTAGTGGTTACTAGTGATTTGACTCTGGGAATGTCTGCCATCCCTTGTATGCTCACCTGGGTCGTTAGGTCAGGGGTGTTGCTATATAAGCTCCCTGGACCTTCAGTTCAATGCCTGGCAACGTTGTAATCAGAGCTAATCTGTTGTGCTCTGGTCTACTGATCCTGGTTCCTGCTAAATTAAGCTAAGTCTGTTTTCTTGTTTTTTGCTATTTGTTTTTGTTTGCATTTTTGTCCAGCTTGTACATAATCTGTATTCTAACCTTGCTGGAAGCTCTAGGGAGGCTGGAGTTCTCCCCCCGGGCCGTTAGACGGTTCGGGGGTTCTTGAATCTCCAGTGTGGATTTTTTGATAGGGTTTTTGTTGACCATATAAGTTATCTTACTACATTCTGCTATTAGTAAGTGGGCCTCTCTTTGCTAAACCTAGTTCATCTCTGTGTTTGTCATTTCCTCTTACCTCACCGTTATTATTTGTGGGGGGCTTGTATCCTACTTTTGGGGTCTATTCTCTGGAGGCAAGAGAGGTCTTTGTTTTCCTCTTCTAGGGGTAGTTAGTCCTCCGGCTGGCACGAGACACCTAGCGACCAACGTAGGCATGTTCCCCGGCTACTTCTAGTGTTGGCGTTAGGAGTAGATATATGGTCAACCCAGTTACCACTGCCCTATGAGCTGGATTTTTGTACTTCGCAGACTTACTTGTTCCTCTGAGACCCTCGCCATTGGGGTCATAACAGTAGACTTACTTGTTCCTCTGAGACCCTCGCCATTGGGGTCATAACAGTTTGCCAGGCCAGTATTAAATGTTAAATGCATTGCAGAAGCGGGATTATAAGAAAGAAAATTCTGAGTTTTTTTTTTTTCTCTCTCTCATTTTTTTTTCTTTTCCCCTTTACCTCTGAGTGGCTTGTGTTTGCTGCAGACATGAATGTCCAGACCTTGATTACAAGTGTGGACCAGCTTGCTGCTCGTGTGCAGGGCATACAAGATTATGTTACCAGAAATCCTATGTCAGAACCTAAGATACCGATTCCTGAACTGTTTTCCGGAGACCGATTTAAATTTAGAAATTTCAGGAATAATTGTAAATTGTTTTTGTCTCTGAGACCCTGTTCATCTGGAGACTCCGCTCAGCAAGTAAAGATTGTTATTTCTTTTTTACGGGGCGACCCTCAGGATTGGGCCTTCTCGCTGGCGCCAGGAGATCCGGCATTGGCTGACATTGATGCGTTTTTTCTGGCGCTCGGTTTGCTTTATGAGGAACCCAATCTTGAGATTCAGGCAGAAAAAGCCTTGCTGGCTATGTCTCAGGGCCAGGACGAGGCTGAAGTGTATTGCCAAAAATTTCGGAAATGGTCCGTGCTGACCCAGTGGAACGAGTGTGCATTGGCTGCAAATTTTAGAAATGGCCTTTCTGAAGCCATTAAGAATGTGATGGTGGGTTTTCCCATTCCCACAGGTCTGACTGATTCTATGGCCCTGGCTATTCAAATCGACCGGCGGTTGCTGGAGCGCAAAACCGCAAATTCCCTCATGGTGCTGTCTGAACAGGCACCTGATTTAATGCAATGTGATAGAATCCTGACTAGAAATGAGCGGAAAATTCATAGACGCCAGAATGGCTTGTGTTACTACTGTGGTGATTCTACACATGTTATCTCAGCATGCTCTAAACGTCTTACTAAGGTTGTTAGTCCGGTCGCCATTGGTAATTTGCAACCTAAATTTATTCTATCTGTAACTTTGATTTGCTCACTGTCATCGTATCCTGTCATGGCGTTTGTGGACTCAGGTGCTGCCCTGAGCCTTATGCATCTGTCATTTGCCAAGCGCTGCGGATTTGTTCTTGAGCCATTGGAAAATCCTATCCCTCTTAGGGGTATTGATTCTACACCATTGGCAAAAAATAAACCGCAGTTTTGGACACAGGTTACCATGTGCATGACTCCCGAACATCGGGAGGTAATACGTTTTCTTGTTCTGCATAAAATGCATGATTTGGTTGTTTTGGGTTTACCATGGTTACAGACCCATAATCCAGTCTTGGACTGGAAGGCTATGTCAGTGTCAAGTTGGGGCTGCCATGGAATTCATGGAGATTCCCTGCCCTTGTCTATTGCTTCTTCTACGCCTTCGGAAGTTCCGGCGTATTTGTCTGATTATCAGGATGTCTTCAGCGAGTCTAAGTCCAGTGCACTGCCTCCTCATAGGGAATGTGACTGTGCAATAGATTTGATTCCTGGCAGTAAGTTTCCTAAGGGAAGACTGTTTAATCTGTCGGTACCTGAACATACCGCGATGCGTTCATATATCAAGGAGTCTCTTGAGAAGGGGCATATCCGTCCTTCTTCTTCCCCTCTTGGTGCGGGATTTTTTTTTTGTGGCCAAAAAGGACGGATCTTTGAGGCCTTGTATTGACTATCGGCTTTTAAATAAGATCACTGTCAAATTTCAGTATCCTTTGCCGCTGTTGTCAGATTTGTTTGCCCGGATTAAAGGTGCCAAGTGGTTCACCAAGATAGACCTTCGTGGTGCGTACAACCTTGTGCGCATTAGGCAGGGCGATGAATGGAAAACCGCATTCAATACGCCCGAAGGTCATTTTGAGTACTTGGTGATGCCATTTGGGCTCTCTAATGCACCTTCAGTTTTTCAGTCCTTCATGCATGACATTTTCCGGAAGTATCTGGATAAATTTTTGATTGTTTATCTGGATGATATTCTGTTTTTTTCTGATGATTGGGACTCGCATGTGGAGCAGGTCAGGATGGTTTTTGAGATTTTGCGTGAAAATTCTTTGTTTGTAAAAGGCTCAAAGTGTCTCTTTGGTGTACAGAAGGTTCCCTTTTTGGGGTTCATTTTTTCCCCTTCTGCTGTGGAGATGGATCCAGTCAAGGTCCGAGCTATTCATGATTGGACTCAACCCTCGTCAGTTAAGAGTCTTCAGAAGTTCTTGGGTTTTGCTTACTTCTACCGTCGTTTTATCGCAAATTTCTCTAGCGTTGTTAAACCGCTGACGGATATGACCAAGAAAGGCTCTGATGTAGCTAACTGGGCTCCTGCTGCCGTGGAGGCTTTCCAGGAGTTGAAACGCCGGTTTACTTCGGCGCCTGTTTTGTGCCAGCCTGACGTCTCACTTCCCTTTCAGGTTGAGGTGGATGCTTCGGAGATTGGGGCAGGGGCCGTTTTGTCGCAGAGAGGCCCTGGTTGCTCTACTATGAGACCTTGTGCCTTTTTCTCTAGGAAGTTTTCGCCGGCAGAGCGAAATTATGATGTGGGCAATCGGGAGTTGTTGGCCATGAAGTGGACTTGAGGAGTGGCGTCATTGGCTCGAGGGTGCTAAGCATCGTGTGGTGGTCTTGACTGATCACAAAAATCTGATGTATCTCGAGTCTGCTAAACGCCTGAATCCTAGACAGGCCCGGTGGTCATTGTTTTTCTCCCGTTTTGACTTTGTGGTCTCGTATTTACCAGGTTCTAAGAATGTGAAGGCCGATGCTCTGTCTAGGAGCTTTGTGCCTGATGCTCCTGGAGTCGCTGAACCTGTGGGTATTCTTAAGGAAGGAGTTATCGTGTCAGCTATTTCTCCAGATCTGCGACGTGTGTTACAGAGATTTCAGGCTGGTAGGCCTGACTCTTGTCCACCTGACAGATTGTTTGTGCCTGCTAGATGGACCAGCAGAGTCATTTCCGAGGTTCATTCCTCGGTGTTGGCAGGGCACCTGGGAATTTTTGGCACCAGAGATCCTTTTGGTGGCCTTCCTTGTCAAGGGATGTGCGGTCATTTGTGCAGTCCTGTGGTACTTGTGCTCGAGCTAAGCCTTGCTGTTCTCGTGCCAGCGGGTTGCTCTTGCCCTTGCCTGTCCCGAAGAGACCTTGGACACACATCTCTATGGATTTCATTTCTGATCTTCCGGTGTCTCAGGGCATGTCTGTCATCTGGGTGATATGTGATCGTTTCTCCAAGATGGTCCATTTGGTTCCTTTGCCTAAGCTGCCCTCCTCTTCTGATCTGGTTCCTGTGTTCTTCCAGAACGTGGTTCGTTTGCACGGCATTCCTGAGAATATTGTGTCGGACAGAGGATCCCAGTTTGTTTCCAGGTTCTGGCGATCCTTTTGTGGTAGGATGGGCATTGAGTTGTCGTTTTCATCCGCTTTCCATCCCCAGACTAACGGACAAACGGAGCGAACTGATCAGACTCTGGAGGCTTATTTGAGGTGTTTTGTCTCTTCTGATCAGGATGATTGGGTGACCTTCTTGCCGTTGGCTGAATTTGCCCTTAATAATCGGGCTAGTTCCGCCACCTTGGTTTCGCCATTTTTCTGCAACTCTGGTTTCCATCCTCGTTTTTCCTCGGGACATGTGGAGCCTTCTGACTGTCCGGGGGTGGATTCCGTGGTGGATAGGTTGCAGCGGATCTGGAGTCATGTGGTGGACAACTTGAAGTTGTCACAGGAGAAGGCTCAGCGTTTTGCCAACCGCCGCCGCGGTGTGGGTCCCCGACTTCGCGTTGGGGATTTGGTATGGCTGTCTTCTCGATTTGTTCCTATGAAGGTCTCCTCTCCCAAATTTAAGCCTCGCTTCATTGGTCCTTACAAGATATTGGAAATCCTTAATCCGGTATCCTTTCGCCTGGATCTTCCGGTGTCGTTTGCCATTCACAACGTATTTCATAGGTCCTTGTTGCGGCGGTACGTTGTGCCTGTGGTTCCTTCTGCTGAGCCTCCTGCTCCGGTGTTGGTTGAGGGCGAGTTAGAGTACGTGGTGGAGAAGATCTTAGATTCTCGTCTCTCCAGGCGGAGGCTTCAGTACTTGGTCAAGTGGAAGGGCTATGGTCAGGAGGATAATTCCTGGGTGGTCGCCTCTGATGTGCATGCGGCCGATTTGGTTCGTGCCTTTCACACCGCTCATCCTGATCGCCCTGGTGGTCTTGGTGAGGGTTCGGTGACCCCTCACTAAGGGGGGGGTACTGTTGTGAATTTACCTTTTTGGCTCCCTCTAGTGGTTACTAGTGATTTGACTCTGGGAATGTCTGCCATCCCTTGTATGCTCACCTGGGTCGTTAGGTCAGGGGTGTTGCTATATAAGCTCCCTGGACCTTCAGTTCAATGCCTGGCAACGTTGTAATCAGAGCTAATCTGTTGTGCTCTGGTCTACTGATCCTGGTTCCTGCTAAATTAAGCTAAGTCTGTTTTCTTGTTTTTTGCTATTTGTTTTTGTTTGCATTTTTGTCCAGCTTGTACATAATCTGTATTCTAACCTTGCTGGAAGCTCTAGGGAGGCTGGAGTTCTCCCCCCGGGCCGTTAGACGGTTCGGGGGTTCTTGAATCTCCAGTGTGGATTTTTTGATAGGGTTTTTGTTGACCATATTAAGTTATCTTACTACATTCTGCTATTAGTAAGTGGGCCTCTCTTTGCTAAACCTAGTTCATCTGTGTTTGTCATTTCCTCTTACCTCACCGTTATTATTTGTGGGGGGCTTGTATCCTACTTTTGGGGTCTATTCTCTGGAGGCAAGAGAGGTCTTTGTTTTCCTCTTCTAGGGGTAGTTAGTCCTCCGGCTGGCGCGAGACATCTAGCGACCAACGTAGGCATGTTCCCCGGCTACTTCTAGTGTTGGCGTTAGGAGTAGATATATGGTCAACCCAGTTACCACTGCCCTATGAGCTGGATTTTTGTACTTCGCAGACTTACTTGTTCCTCTGAGACCCTCGCCATTGGGGTCATAACAGTAGACTTACTTGTTCCTCTGAGACCCTCGCCATTGGGGTCATAACAGATCTCCCTGAGTAATATCGACCTGGTTAAAAAGGGTGGCTAGAGGGTAATTTATGAGGGCCACATGGGCACCATCGGCGATATTATGCTTCACGATACGACAGCTTATGTACAACAGCGTGTTGTTTAGATCATAATAATAATCGCCGCACCCAGATATGAAAAATTCCAATGGACCATTGTCTGACAGAGCCGCAACCGGTTGTACTTCTACAAATAGCGCACTCTACAGAAGCGTCATGCAGGAAAGCCATGATAACTGATTAGAAGATCGTCCGCAGAGCGTCTTACTCGTTTCTGATGGTGGCGTCTCTTGGTGGTAGTTTTATTCATGAGTATCGGCGGTAAAGGGGGGCAAGCGCACCTCTTTCTTTTTTGTGCTTTTTTAGCGACATAAATTATCCCAGATCCATCTTGCTGTGGTTGTGTATCCGTTTCATAAGGGCCGTTGAGGCGGTCGTGACGGCGTCCATCGCGATGTTCTGGACCGCCGTCTTTATGTGTGGTTTTACTAATTCTAAGCCTTTTCTGAAAAGCGGCATGGCGCGACGAAATAAGCCTTTAAATATCCCGGCCAGGCCAGAGCCATACATGTACTCGCTCCCGTGGAATCCCTCTAGCCTGTGCCCCGACTGGGCAGTATAGTAGCAGGCATAAACAGCGGGATCTCCATACACCCTTTGAGACACCATTTTATCGTGTCAATACTGTTGCGGTCTAAAATGTAATTGCACTATACACTTGCCGTATCTGAATTTAACCGGCGTAGCCTGGTCCGACATGACTGTAATGTTTATGGAGTCAAAGTGTTGTTTGCACAGCGGAATGTAATCGGGACGCATGTAGCGCACCGTGACAATATCATTATCATCGCCGCTAACTTCTACGGTTCGTAACAGTTGAACGTAACTGTCGCCTACAAGTTGATGTTGAATTATATCCGTGTATACAAAAAGCGAATAAAAACCAGCCTTTGAATCTGGGTAAAAGCGGCCATTCCATGGCATTAAAGCAATGGGGGAGTCGTCGATGGTCTGTAGGCCGAAAATACATTTTAGCTTAGTACCCAGAGCAAACTGTGTAGGGGCTGGGTCGGGCAGGATCACCTCTCGGCATAGCTCATCATACCGTATTCTGTAGGCAGGCGTGGATAAATTCAGCGCCTCTATTCGGGCATTGACCGTGCCAACCAGCTTATGAATGTTCGAGTAAAATCCTGATTTTATGTGATAATGTTCTAACGGATCATTGTGTTTAGCAGCGTAGAAGTTCCCTTCAAAAGCCTCAAACGTGTTCCACGTATGGGGGTACTGTATTTCCGTTAACGCCACTTCATAAGCGTCTGAAAGATGAACGGCCCTTGATAACTTGGTATTGTAATTCGATATGGTGTTGTTGGGGTAGATTTTAATTGAGGAATTGCTGGGTAATGTGATGAAAAACGAACCCGCTTCCATGGCTATATATCTGTCAACTCCGAAGCCGGGATCCAACTATTGAATTTTTCGGGGTACCCCAGCCATTTGACGAAGCAGTGACTCACACCCCGACACGTTTTTTTCTCAAAATCTTTTCTACTCTGTAGACACGATTCTCATCCATAGGTATTTTTTGCAGCTCTTCCTTATAAAATGACCCCTCTACAGCCTCGCCGGCTAAATCACTAATTTTATAAAGAGGTTTATGAAATTTATTGGAGACTGCGGTAATTTAAAAAAATCTCTAAGCTGTACGTTTTCTCATAGCTCTTACAGAATATTCCCTTATAGCGCGATATTCTGACATGATCTCCAACCTTTAAAGACGGTTTAATCGGTTTATTAGTAATAGTAGAACTGTAAATATTGCGCCAGACTTGCATCACGTTTTGCATACTCACTTCAGCGGGACTACATCATATGGTAGAATGATAAGTATGATTGTTGCTGTGCACCAAATCCGGTAAAATATCAGTATACCTAAAGGTATTACGCTGAGTAAGATAGCGCCACATACGGGTTTTTAATGTGCGATTAAAGCACTCTACCATAGATGCCTTCACATCATTATTGGTAAAAAAGTGGTGAATATTATGCATATTACATAGTTGCTTGAGTTGTGAATTTATAAATTCTTTGCTGCTATCCGTCTGAAATTTCTTCGGTATGCGCTTATCATTTTGAAATATTAATTTGAACAATCTGGCTACACTCGCGCCGGTCTTGTTTGACAAGGCCACGCACCATGCGTATCTCGATAGAGTATCAATCACCGTCAGGATGTATTTGACATTATCATTTTCCCTTGAATAGTCAATTAAACTTACGAGATCCTCTTGCCACTGCGCATCAATGTCCGAGACGTAAATTTTATTTGTCAAAAAGCGTTTTCTAACAGGTTTGTGTAGAGTGTACACATCTTGCTTATTCAACCAGTCAGACACATCAGATTTCTTTATTCCACGGTTTCTCGTCTCTCTAAATAATTTGTCAATTCCGCAGAATGATCCGGGCTCCTTAGCTGTAAAATATTGTTTTTCTAATATGTCATCATACGATTTAGGCGTCATGATTGAATAAATGATTGTGTCTCGATAATCAACAGCCTGCTTCTTTCAGAAATTCAATGTATAAAATTTCCTGTTTTAATCCGGCTATATCATGACTGAGTTAATACAGGCAATAATTGTCTGTATGGGTGTGTTCTGGGTGTTAACAGAAGGCGTATGGAGGGGCGTAACTGGGTGTGTTTCTGGGTGTTAACAGAAGGCTTGTTTTCTGACACTCGGAATAAATACAGCTGTCTCTACAGCTGCACTACACCAGACATCCACCAGAAGTCAGACCAGGCTAATCTCAGCAATTCTAAATGTAAGTATATAAGACAGTTGTCTTATTATTCGCAAATGCTTAATTATATTTAACTATGTATAGCTAAAACCATAATTAAGGTTGTTATTTGTTTTAATAAGTTAGTATTATATTGATGGTTAGCGGCATTATATGTTTTAATAATTTAACCGTATATTTATTATGACATAATTTGTGTAATACAGTAGTTAATAGCTGTTAATACACCCTAACTAGCGTACTTATTACATATGTTTTGTTTAACACAGACATATTTATAGTCCTATTTATACAGTAGGTGCATATTTAGTTGCGCTGTATAATATACTTTTACTGCATAAACCATATTTGTGGTGCAAAATTAATATAGAAAGACTTAACCATGTTACCTGTGATTTGCTTAGTATAAACATATTTATATACTAGGCGCAAATTTATTTGTTGCGGTATATAAATGAGTTTGTCTGTGTTGTAAAATGAATATAGATAGCACAAAAATTTGCACAGATAATTTATTTTAGATGGAATTCCAAAATTTTTGGGATTTTTCTGACCAAGTTGAGGATTCGGTATTAGGTATGTTTCAAGCTTTATATAAATGCATCTGTTAGTGTGCCATTCTAAGTAAGGGGTGTTTTGTATATTATTTTTATATTGTTTTATTCTTTCTTGTTTAAGATGAATTTATCAGGACCATGCCCGATGATTTTTTAAACAGCTTCAGCGTGACTGCTCTGGAGTGTGATACAGCCGGAGCTGAGTATAGCAACACTAATGAAGCTGACGCTGCTGTGTGGGAATTGGCGCAAGACATCATAGGTGCGTCGTGTGTGTGTGTGTGTGTGTGTGTATATATATATATATATATATATATATATATATATATATATATATATATATATATATATTCTAGATAATAATAATAATAATAATTTTTATTTATATAGCGCCAACATATTCCGCAGCGCTTTACAACTTATAGAGGGGACTTGTACAGACAATAGACATTACAGCATAACAGATATCACAGTTCAAAATAGATACCAGGAGGAATGAGGGCCCTGCTCGCAAGCTTACAAACTATGAGGAAAAGGGGAGACACGAGAGGTGGATGGTAACAATTGCTTTAGTTATTTGGACCAGCCATAGTGTAAGGCTCGGGTGTTCATGTAAAGCTGCATGAACCAGTTAACTGCCTAAGTATGTAGCAGTACAGACACAGAGTGCTATTAACTGCATGAAGTGTATGAGAACACGATGCAAGGAACCTGATTATGTGTTTTGTTTTTTTTTCTATTTTTAATAGGCCACACAGGAATAGTTAGGTTAATGCGTTGAGGCGGTAGGCCAGTCTGAACAAATGCGTTTTTAGGGCACGCTTAGATATATCTAGATTAACGATTAATCCCCAATCCCCACAGTTTTATCTATCTTTTAAGTATTTAGATGTGAAAATATATATAAATTTTTTACAGATGTCGGCCTGAATATCATTTTTATGCTCTTAAATCAGAGAGATATGTCACGAAAAATAGTTAATAAATAACAATTCCCACATGTCTACTGACCAGCAATTTCTCATTTTTACAACACAATGTTTTTTTTAAGGACCACATCACCTTTGAAGTCATTTTGAGGGGTCTATATGATAGAAAATAACCAAGTGTGACACCATTCTAAAAACTGCACCCCTCAAGCTGCTCAAAACCACATTCAAGAAGTTTATTAACCCTTTACGTACTTCACAGGAACTGAAACAATGTTGAAGAAAAAAATGAACATTTAACTTTTTTTTCCAAACATTTTACTTCAGAACCATTTTTTTTATTTTTACAAGTGTAAAAACAGAAATTCAACAACAAATTTTGTTATGCAATTTCTCCTTAGTATGCCGATACCCCATATGTGGAGGTAAACCACGGTTTGGGCGCACCGCAGAGCTTGGAAGTGAAGGAGCACCGTTTGACTGTTTCAATGCAGAATTGGCTGGAATTAAGATCGGACGCCATGTCGCGTTTGGAGAGCCCCTAATGTGCCTAAACAGTGGAAACCCCCCACAAGTGACACCATTTTGGAAACTAGACCCCTTAAGGAACTTATCTAGATGTGTGGTGAGCACTTTGAACCCCCAAGTGCTTCACAGAAGTTTATAACGTAGAGCCGTGAAAATAAAAAATCGCATTTTTTCTACAAAAACGATCTTTTTGCCCCCAAATTTTTATTTTCACAAAGGTAACAGGAGAAATTAGACCACACAAGTTGTTGTGCAATTTCTCCTGAATACGTCGATACCCCATATGTGGGGGTAAACCACTGTTTGGGCGCACCGCAGAGCTTGGAAGAGAAGGAGTGTCGTTTTACTTTTTCAATGTAGAATTGGCTGGAATTGAGATCAGACGCCATGTCACGTTTGGAGAGCCCCTGATGTGCCTAAACAGTAGAAACCCCCCCAAAAGTGACCCCATTTTGGAAACTAGACCCCCCATGGAACTTATCTAGATGTGTAGTGAGAACTTTGAATGCCCAAGTGCTTCACAGAAGTTTATAATGCAGAGTAGTGAAAATAAAAAATATATTTTTTTTCCCACAAAAAAGATTTTTAGCCCCCAAGTTTTTATTTTCACAAGGGTAACAGGAGAAATTGGACCCCAAAAGTTGTTGTCCAATTTATCCCGAGTACGCTGATGCCCCATATGTGGGGGTAAACCACTGTTTGGGCGCACGGCAGAGCTCAGAAGGGAGGGAGCACCATTTGACTTTTTTAGCGCAAAATTGGCTGCCGTGTTTGGAGACCCCCTGATGTACCTAAACAGTGGAAACCCCCCAATTCTAACTCCAACCCAAACTCCAACACACCCCTAACCCTAATCTCAACCCGATCCATAATCCTAATCACAACCCTAACGATAATCCCAACCCTAACCCCAAAACAGCCCTAATCCCAACCCTAACCATAACCCTAATCAAAACCCTAAATCCAACACGCCCCTATCCCTAATCTCAACCCTAACCTCAAACCTAACCCTAATCCCAATACACCCCTAATCCCAACCCTAACCCTAACTTTAGCCCCAACCCTAACCCTAATTTTAGCCCCAACCCTAACTTTAGCCCCAACCCTAACATAACTTTAGCCCCAACCCTAACCCTAATTTTAGCCACAACCCTAGCCCTAACCCTAAATTTAGTCCCAACCCTAACCCTAAATCTAACCCTAGCCCTAACTTTAGCCCTAAGGCTACTTTCACACTTGCGTCGTGTGGCATCCATCATAATCCGTCGTTTTGGACAAAAAACGGATCCTGCAAATGTGCCCACAGGATGTCTTTTTTGCCCATAGACTTGTATTACCGACGGATGGCCACACGTCGCGTCCATCGTGCACTGGATCCGTTGTGTTTTGTCGGACCGTCGTCACAAAAAAAGTTCAATGTAACCTTTTTTTTTGTACATCGCGTCCGCCATTTCCGCGCATGCGTGGCCGTAACTCTGCCCCCTCCTCCCCAGGACATAGACTGGGCAGCAGATGCGTTGAAAAACTGCATCCACTGCCCACGTTGTGCACAATTTTCACAACGTGCGTCGGTACGTCGGGCCAACGCATTGCGACCGCCCCGTACCGACGCAAGTGTGAAAGAAACCTAAGGCTACTTTCACACTAGCATTGTACTCGGCCCATCGCAGTGTGTCGGGCCGACGCTAGCGTTGTAAGTGCCGCACAACGGGTGCAGCGGATACTGTTTTTTCAACGCATCCGCAGCCCCATTGTGAGGTGAGGTGCGGGGAGGCGGGGGCGGAGTTCCGGCCGCGCATGCGCGGTTGGAAATGGCGGACACGTCGCACAAAAAAAGTTACATGTAGCGTTTTTTGTGCCGACGGTCCACCAAAGCACGACGCATCCGTCGCACGATGGATGCGACGTGTGGCAATCCGTCGCAATGCGTCGCTAATGCAAGTCAATGGAGAAAAAACGCATCCTGCAAGCACTTTTGCAGGATGCGTTTTTTCTCCAATGACGCATTGCGACGGAAGCCAAAAAACGCTAGTGTGAAAGTAGCCTAAGCCTAACCCTAGCCCTAACCCTAAATTTAGCCCCAACCCTAACCCTAAATTTAGCCCTAACCCAAACCCTAATTTTAGCCCCAACTCGTCTCTCCTGCCAGCCGGCAGATGGCAGCAGATGGCGGGCGCACTGCGCATGCGCCTGCCATTTTCTTTACAGGGGAAGAAGGAGACACAGGAGGACCCAGGGACACCGGGTGAGTATGATAGGGTCCCCGAATCCCCCTATTTCTCTATCCTCTGATGTGCGATCACATCAGAGGACTGAGAATTACAGATCGCTTTTTTTTTTTTTTTTTTTGCGGTCGCCGGTAAACAGTTAATTACCGGCGATCGCAAAACAGGGGTCGGTAAAAACCGACCCCGATCATGTTCTTTGGGGTCTCGGCTACCCCCGGCAGCCGAGACCTCAAAGATCTTCCGGGTGCCGAGCGGCGGGCGCACTGCGCATGCGCCCGCCATTTTTAACCCGGAAAAAAGATGGCGGCGCCCATCGGGAGCCACGAGGAGCACCGGGGGAGATAGGTGAGTATTGGGGGGCTATCGGAGGCCATCGGGGACCCTATTTCTCTGTCCTCCGATGTGCGATCACATCGGAGGACAGAGAAATGAAATGGCAAATCGCATTTTTTGTTGTTGTTGCGACCGCCGGTAAACGGTTAATTACCGGCGATTGCAACTCGGGGGTCGGTAAAAACCCCCCCGAATCATGTTCTCTGGGGTCTTGGCTACCCTCTGGGGGGCGCTATTCAGTTTTTCCACAGCGCCATTAATTAACGGCGCTGTGGTTTAAGTACCCTTAGCAGCCGCCGTTAAAAAGCGTATCGGCGGTCGTTAAGGGGTTAAGTATTTAGACGTGTAAATATATATTAATTCTTTACAGATATCGGCCTGATTCCAGAACCAATTACCTCGGAACACAATCAGATATCCGCTGAAGACGCGTTGTACCGGTCCCCCGCACCGAGAAACAGCCCTGTTTCTAGAACCCTTAAAAAAACGCGAGGGCCAGCGAGCAAGAAAGGAAAAGGTAGCAATCGTATGAAAACGCGTTTTTGCACAACCGCTCTGAGAAAATCCACCACGCCTCTACTAAGTCATATATCTTTATTTATAGCTTGTAAACTGAAGCCTAGAAGAATTTTCACAAAAGAGAATATACACCTGCTAATGGAGAACCTCACAGAAGCTCCAGAAGCCGCCACGGCAATCATCCACCCCACATCGCTAGTCCATAAGTGTATATTTTGATATACATGCACAGTCTTTGTACAATCAATGATACACGTGCTTCTCCAATGAGCTCCTGGTACCACACATATCTGACACATGTATAATCTTTCCCACAGCTAAGCACAGCGACATGCAGCGGTCTCACACATCTGACACATGTATAATCTTTCCCGCAGCTAAGCGCAGCGACATGCGGTGGTCTCGCACATATCTGACACATGTATAATCTTTCCTGCAGCTAAAAGCAAAGTCATGAGAAAAACACCTCCAGCACCTCTACAGCCGCTACAGCTCTCCGAGAATGGCGCAGTACCAGTGTGGACGGCAATACAGTCGGCTAATGGAGTTGTTAGAACATCCCCGCTATCACCGATCTGTGTGGTGCAGGGCGCAGGAAACCCTATACCGGCGGACCATCGTGAAATACTCCATTCAAGTGCTGGACAGCCATCGACCAGCCGTGTGAACGACCCACCGCAACTATGCCCAGAAGTGGTAGAGCCACCCCGAAAACATAAGCAAAAAACAAAGCATATTACAGAGCCACCGACCACATCCAGTGCCGTGGGTACCGCAGCTCCGATGGCTGGTGAAGCGCTTGATCAGCTCGCTGATGGCAAGCAATCATCCGTAGAACCGCTCATTATACGCGTGGCACACACTATGCAACCGCCAGCGGCATGTCTAACTGTACCTGCTAATTCCTCTGGGGCCGGCCCCTCAGGAGCCTCTAATTTGAGTGGCACATCTCATGTCTGTGTATCTAACTCTGTTAATGTTAAGAAACGGTTAAAGAGGTCGTTACCAACAGCTGTTAAGGTGTGTAAAAAGCCAAGGATTCAGGCGGCATCTACAAATTTGCGGCATGATTCCATCGGCTGGGGCACCGCTGAAATGGTGGTGTTTCAGGAGCAGTTCAGCCGCTACTTACACTACAAACTCTGGGTCCCCAAAATAATGTTTTTTTGTGATACTTTTGAAAAATTATCAGCACTAATCCCAACACATGCTAATAAGGCCGAACTATGTGCACTCCAGAATCTGCAGCTGGATGGGGAGACAACATCTGCAGCTAGCCCATTATGACTGGATATGGTCGGCTATGGCCTGCATAAACCACCTAAACCAACACTACCCAGGTATAATAGGGCTAGAGTTATAAAGAGGACTCTAAAATTGCTGGTCAGCGCTAAACGCGCGCTATGCGCTAGGAGACGTCGTGGTGTCACGTGTCCTGCAATAGCTCTACAGACTCCCCAGTTATCGTCACAAGAGTCAGATCAAGATTCACATAGCCATGATAACTCTGCAAATGTCCTGCATGCATCTACACAAAATTCACAAGCCTCAGACGATGGCTTTGTTGCTGATGGTGATGTGTTGTACCCCGATCATGCAGTATTTTTGCAGCGCATCCATCATCATCAAAGGGCTCTCCACAATTTCAACGGTCATATACATACAAATCATTTTAGATTTGTAAATTTGGAGCGTATACGATCATTTGAAGAGGGTGTGAATATTGTTCATGACGGTATTCAGGCATTACTGGATAGAATCATCAGGGACATTGAACCTTGCGACTTTGTACAGTTAAGGTTTGAAGGTAGCGATACTTTAGACCCTATTTTCACTACAAAACAAACCAGGGAAGATTTTAATTCCGAATCTTTTTTAAATGCCGTTGCCCGCACACTTCAAAGTAACGCTGAATGCATATCATCCAATTCGCTAAAGCTAGTCATCACCATCATTAAAAACCAACGCGGTGGTGTAAAAAGGTGCTTGAAAGCTATAGCGAGCAGCCGGATCAATAAACAAAAGAGACAATGGTTGTATGATTTTAACAATTACACAACAAATCTGTGTTTAGCTGCTAGTGTGTGCGCCCTGATAACCGACACGGATCTTGCTGATGCCGATTTACTGAGCCAGTCTAAAGACATACAGCACTGGGCATCCCTGATGGTCAGTAAGTGAGCTTTAGTGACATCCCGGCATTTGAAAAATATTTGGGGGTCACCATTAAAGTAATGTACTATAGCCAGGGTGACTGGCGTTACTTTCAGAGCGGCAATACAGCTAATGGTAAAACCGTGTTCATATTGTTCCATGATAATCACTACTACGGTATCAAAAATATGAAGGGTTTTATCGGTGCTGATTACTTTTGTGAGCTATGCAATTCTGTGTTTCATCACAAGAACAAGCATTTCTTTCAGTATTTTTGTAAAGCCTGTCAGAGAGAGGATTGTGTAGAAAGCAGTGCCGACCAACAGCCCAGGTGCCCTGTTTGCAGGGTTTATTGCCGATCGAGCGAGTGCTTGGATTATCACACACAATTGGGTGTAGCCGACCTAGCCTTCTGCAGGCTTAAAACATTTTGTGATAAATGCAACCGTTTTGTTTTCAGAAATTTCGAGACTGAGCATAAATGTAATGGTTTGCGCTGTCCTGTATGTCACGGCCGTATAAATAAATTTGATGCCCATCTTTGTTACATGCGGTGGTATGTAGCACAGGATGAGTCAGATTGTTATATCTTTTATGATTTTGAATGTATGCAGGAGACCGGCACGCACATCCCGAATTACATTTATGCTACAACGCTGTATGGCCACCCCTCCTGGGAGTTTGAGGGTGATACCTGTACCCATGACTTTGTACAGTTCTTTACAAGCGGTAAATTTTCAGATCATACATTTATTGCCCACAATGGTGGTAGATACGACTCATACATTATTGTTAAGGAACTGATTTCTGAAAAACTACAGGTAAAGTTGATAACCCAAGGTGGCCGTCTCTTGTGTGTGACGCTACCCGATTTGTCTATAAGGTTTATAGACTCTCTAAATTTTATCCCCATGAAACTCAGTAAATTACCGCAGGCCATGGGGTTTTCAGGAGGCAAAGGACATTTTCCACACTTTTTTAATACCAGAGAAAACCAAAATTATGTAGGCCCCATACCAGATGTAAAATATTATGGGGTGGAGTACATGTCACCTGGTGAGAAGTCAGAGTTCCTGGAGTGGTATGAGGCCCAGGTAAATACAACTTTTGACTTCAAGGCTGAGCTAAAATCTTATTGCAAACAGGATGTTGAAATTCTGAGACATGCCTGCGAGATCTATAGAGAGCGTATTATGCAAATGACACAGAAAAATGTCAAAAAATACTGTAAGCGTCAAAAGCAAACAATTGTAGTGAGCAGATGTGTTGATCCTTTTCAGCTCATCACCCTGGCCTCGGTGTGTATGGCAATGTACAGGTTTAAATTTCTTCCAAAAAAGACCATCGCCATTTTGCATGGTGATAATTATCACAAGGTAAAAAAGCGCTACTCGTCACCTGCTATACAGTGGCTCATGTATGTAGCCCACTCCGAGAACATCGACATCCGACACGCTTTGAGGGGTGGTGAAAAACAAGTCGGGAAATATTTTCTAGATGGCTATGCCTATGTTAGCGGTCAGCACATAGCCTTTGAATTTCAGGGGTGTTTTTACCACGGATGTCCGGTGTGCTATAATGAAAATGACACGAATAAGGTCACAAACACGTCCTACGGTCAGTTATATTATACCTTTTTAGCTAAAAAGCGCTACTTACAGTGCTGCGGGTACACAATAAGGGTGATATGGGAGCATGAGTGCAATGAAATGGTTGAAAATTATTCTAACCTTCAAACATTTCTCCACCAGATGGAATTTCCCCTTCCTTTAGACCCCCGTGATGCGCTTTATGGTGGCCGAACTAACGCCATTAAGCTATCACCAACTGGAAGATGGGGAGACTTTACATTACTACGATTTCACCAGTCTGTACCCCTTTGTAAACAAAACTAAAACATATTCTGTAGGCCATCCAGACATCATCTATGACAATTTGGGATTCATTAAAAAATACTTTGGCATTGCTAGAGTCAAGGTCTACCCGCCGAGAGATTTATTTTTTCCAGTTCTACCGGTAAAACTTAACAAAAAATTAATGTTTCCCCTTTGCTACACATGCGCTGTAAATTCCCAGGCAGATATTTGTGCTCATAGTGATGAGGAATGTGCACTGACAGGCACCTGGTGTACTATAGAGCTCGAGATGGCGATGGAAAAAGGGTATCGGATCGCGCACATCTATGAAATATGGCATTTTCCTAAAACCACTGATGATCTGTTTGCTCCCTACATTAAATTACATCTTAGGGAAAAGCAGGAAGCCTCTGGTTACCCTAGCTGGTGCACTGATGAGGACAAGAAAAGGCAGTACATTGACTCCTTTCTTGAAAAAGAAGGTGTCCAATTACGGCCTGAAAATATAGCTGTCAATCCTGCTAAGAGACAGATCTAGAAGCTTTTCTTAAATTCTTTATGGGGAAAGCTTGCTCAGAGATCTATCATGTACCAGCATTGTCCGGGACCCTGATGAGCTTTTTAAGTATTTGTTCCTGCCTTACTACGACATCTCAATGCTACATTTCCTTGATGATGACACAGCAACCATTAACTGGAAATACGCAAAAGGTCACCACACCGTCAACAAAAACACAAACATTTTTATAGCATGTTTTACAACAGCGTATGCCCGGCTAGAGCTCTATTCGCTGCTGGACCGGCTGCAGGAGCGGTGCCTTTATCACGACACAGATTCAGTTATTTTTGTACAGCGAGATGGTGAGTGGCAGCCGCCTTTAGGCGATTACCTGGGGGAACTGACCAGTGAAATACCCGATGGTACACACATCACAGAATTTGTATCCGCGGGCCCCAAAACTTACGGATACAAACCCGGTAAAACTGTCTTAAAAGTTAAGGGGATAACACTAAATGTCAGTAACTCTCAATCTATTAATTTCAACAGTCTAAAAGATCTAGTTCTGGACTACCCGCGCAATTCTGACACAGATACACAGAAACGTATTGTCGTACTGCAACCGTCCATTGTGAGAAATAAAAAGTGTTGGGAGATTGAAACAAGGCCATTACGCAAAACACAAAAGTGCGTTTACACAAAGCGGCACCTAATTGGCGATTTTACCACCCTGCCTTTTGGCTATTAGTCGTGTATTGTGGTGATGGATACACTCCTGCAACACCCATTCTCATGCATTCTAGCAGGCCCGTCTAATTCTGGAAAGAGCTATTTTGTAAAACAACTACTATATAATATTGAAACTAATTTTTCTCAGAAACCTGATAATATTGTTTGGTTTTATTCGTGTTGGCAGAAACTATATGATGAAATCTCTCTCTTTTCCCAACGCCAGATTTGTGGAGGGTCTGCCGAATACATTCGTAGATGACGAATTATTCCCGCCGGAGAAGGTGAATTTGGCTATTGCTGATGATCTCATGGAGAGTGCTAGTGAAAATTGTGAGATAGAAAAAGCCTTTACCAAGTATGTGCACCACAGAAATCTCAGCATTTTCTACCTGGAACAAAACATATTTTGTCAGGGTAAGAAAAGCCGCATGATAAATTTAAACAAAGTACATGGTGCTTTTTAATAACCCCCGAGATATATTACAAATTTTAACTTTAGCTCGTCAGATGTATCCCGGAAAAACACGTTTTTTCCTTGAAGCTTTTGAGGATGCCACGCGGGAGCCTTATGGTATTTGCTTGAAGATTTGAGAGCTAATACCCCTGAGGATCTGCGCTTAAGGACCGGATTGTGTCCACCAGCGTTGCCTGCTGTCTATGTTCAAAAGAAAAACACTTCTAAATAGTGAATTTTACCCGGTATCAGACATTCTACGCTGTGTGCGTTGTGCTGTAAAGATGTCTGAGAGACTCCGGCGTAACTGGGCTCTCTTAAAAACTCTGGTGAAAGCGACCCCCGCTGTCCGAAAGTCTATTTTGCGCAGTGCAAGCAATGATTTAATTACAGCCATAGGCGAGATTGCTTTAAACACCTTGAAAGGCAGGATTCCTCTGAAAGAGCGTCAAAAAGGCATATTAAAGAAGTGGCGTAAAGCTTTAAGAACCCTGAGCGACAGATCTCAGCCCATAAAGAAAAAGAAGCGGCTACTAAAGCAGGCCGGTGGGTTTATCGGCCCTCTTTTAGCTTTTGCAATTCCAATAATAACAAGCCTGCTCGCAGGAAAATAATGGAGCATACAGAGAAAATGTATCTAGTGCCCAAACAGGAGCTAGACAAACTAAGGCCCAGTACTACAGATAACATACGCGACAGTGTTATTCGGCGCCTTGATGGTGAAATTAGCGCCATTTTACAACGTCGTGACATTCCCAATGATGTGAAAATTAAAATGTATAGCTCCGTGCTACAACGCTACTTGGTACATACGCGGCACAGCTCAAAAGAAGTGACGGCTTTAAATCTCGTTAGCACTCCTGATCCTGGTCAGCAACAATTGTCAAATACCGACTCTGATAAAAATCAAGAGGTCGCTGAAATTGTCAGTCATATAAACCAAAGATATAAAAAGAATGCTGAATTTTTACTAAACAGGTTACTGCAGAATAAAAATGTTACAGCCTGGAATAATAAAGCTGAATTTATTTTCAAAGGATCCATAATGCCAGGGTCTAACTTACTGGATTTGGTACGTAGTACAATGCAGAGTCATGCTCTGACCGGCCAGAAGTTACCTCTGGGTTGGGATTCATTTATGCATGCTATGGCCGAGCTAAATATACCGTCTACAGTTGTGGGTAATCACACTACTAGGAAGCTTTTAGATGAATTAAAAATTTCCAGCAGCGAGACACACGCTGTATCTACACCACAGAACTTAACCCCGATGCCACGTACAATTCAATCTTTACATTCCCCGTCATTAGGCACCACATGCGGAACTCTAATGCCTAAAAAAAGGTCTCTACCGATGCTGCAAACCATGTGGCTCACGATGTAAAGAATGTACTGGATAAATGCTGTACTTGGCTTGTTACACTATATTATTTATTTCAGCAAGAAGTGTAATGATGTATGTTCATTGTACTTGTGATACTATTTATTTATTTTGTAAGAAGTGTGTTGATGTATGATCATTGTACTATTTAATGTTTTTGCTTTTATACTCTAATAATTTTTATAGTATTGAAATGTCTTTGAGATGTATTTATTTTACAACAATAAAATCTTTTTAAATTTATACAATATCGTGCCTTTGGTTTTTTATAATCGTATAAAACACACCGCTTCTTACTTGCGGGTGTAGTAATATGGCCACATACATAATGTGCTAAAAAATTATGCTGCCGGTGCTTTCTTTCTAAATATGTAGCAGTCAGTGGAATTGACAACGAATCTCAGCTACACAGAGAACACTGCTTCTAAAACACATATTACAGAGTTGTTTGTGTTAATCTCGCAGCACTTGCAAATAAGAGTAAACTTAATACAGCATATACTGACCCAAGTAGTCTTTTTGATAGAGACATATCACTGGTAATAAAACACACTGCCCCCTGATTACAGAATGCAGTCACACAACAACTACATATGAAAATCTAATATAAAACAAATACTGGGATAATAAGCACTGTATCAAACTATATCAAAGTGTATCAAAAGCTGACAGCCAGACAAGGAGGGACAGCTGGCTGACAGGGAGGGGAGGAGGGGTTACACCCTTTTGATACACTTTGATAGGGGCGGGGCACCTGTCAGATTTGAGTTTGACGAATGGTCCCTATTCTCTACTACTTACTTCCCGTGCCCACTGTACATTTATTCTTGCCTGCAGAAGATGTGTTGGCGTGGCTCGAGCCCTGGTTTCATGGATTCACTCCACGTCATAAATTACATTATGTTTTCAATCCTAAGGAATTCAGATTGTGCAGTAATCTCCCCTGAAATGGTTTTTTGATTGTGGTGGGATCGGCCCGCCTCACTTATCTGAGTCTGTAACTCCCTGGTAGTGTTTAAAAAAAGGTTTCAATTACCTCTTCCAAATGCCCGAGATCTAAAATTAAGATCCCTCAGCTCTGCACTATTAGGCCGGGATCACACACAGCGAGATACGGCCGAGTCTCGCAGGTTAAAACCAAGCTCTGGCACCAGCACTCCAGAGCGGAGCGTGCGCCGCATAGCAATACATGGAGCCGCACGCTCCGCAGTGCCGATGCCAGAGCTTGGTTTTAACCTGCGAGACTCGGCCGTATCTCACTGTAGTGTGACTCCGGCCTTATAAAAAGTTCTAGTTAACCCCTTAGTGACAGAGCCAATTTGGTACTTAATGACCCAGCCAATTTTTACAATTCTGACCACTGTCACTTTATGAGGTTATAACTCTAGAACTCTTTAACGGATCCCGCTGATTCTGACAATATTTTCTCATGACATATTGTTCTTCATGCTAGTGGTAACATTTCTTCGATATTACTTGCGATTCTTTATGAAAATGTTGCAGTTTTCAAACTTTGAATTTTTATGCCCTTAAATCAGAGAGATATGTCACACAAAATAGTTAATAAATAATATTTCCCACATGTCTACTTTACATCAACACAATTTTGGAAACAAAATTTTGTTTTGTTAGGAAGTAATAAGGGTTAAAAGTTGACCAGCGATTTTTTTTTTTTTTTTTTTTTTTTTTCTTCTCATTTTTGCAACAAAACCATTTTTTTTTAGGGACGATCTCACATTTAAAGTCCCTTTGAGGGGTGTACATGACAGAAAATACCAAAACTTGACACCATTCTAAAAACTGCACCCCTCAAGGTGCTCAAAACCAGATTCAAGAAGTTTATTAAACCTTGACGTGCTTCACAGCAACTGAAACAATGTGGAAGGAAAAATTTACATTTAACTTTTTTTTGCAAACATTTTACTTCAGAACCAATTTTTTTGTTTTCACAAGGGTAACAGGAGAAATTAGACCATGACAATTGTTGTGCTATTTCTCCTGAATACAAACCAAAGAGAAGAAGCATGCATAGACGCGGGGATCAACAAAGTATAACAAATTTTATTAATTCAAGGTCCTAGGACCACACAACTTGGATTAAAAACATTTAAAAAACACATTAAACAGAACAATATACCCGAGAATATAGTGGGAAGACAGTGAATTATATACACGGGCAGACGGTCCCTTATCAAATTACCTCCATAATCATATAGCAAGCCAATAGTACACCATCTTGCTCTCTTTCAAAGATACTCCTAAGAATTTAGATTGGTACCCAGTGTACAAAGGGGATGGTTCAATACTGCAATAAATATAAATATGTAAACAACCATATCCCAACTATCTAGAATATCACAATAATTACTCCACTAGGTACAAAACCTAAAAAAGACTTGAAATAATTACCTAGATAAAGTAGGAGGCTCAAAACCCATACCAGAGAGCTCGTAATACATTTCTAATGGACATGCTCATACCATTATATGCTGCTGAGGAGGTTCAAATAGAAAAGAAGGAACCGGCTCCCATGCGGCCAACCCGACGCGTATCGTCACCGAAGTGACTTCATCAGGGGTAAAAGTTATGTGGTAACCTTTGGATACAGGTATATATAGTACTTACAAATCATTGTATATGATACAGCTGCAGCACGAGTCACGCTGAGACGAGTACAGCGGCCCTTTCTGCTTCCCGGAAGTTGCTAATGCGCATGCTCTAATGTTGCCAAGGATACAGAGCACCGCTTACCCCATTGCGCAGGCGCACCTACTTAGAAGCGCTCAAGTAGATATCCCGCTAGTGCGCATGACTGAAAAAGGAAGAATACGGCAATAACAGGCTCCTTTATAACCACAATGATACAGGACACCATTCACCCCAAAGCCCAAGCGTACCTGCTTAGAAGCGCTCAAATCAATATCCCGCTACTGCGTATGGGTGAGGGGTGAGAAAAATATAGCGATAATAGGTTCCATTGCTTAGGCACAATAGCCTGAACGATATCCACATAATAGGGGAAGTCTCTAGTGCACCTGATCTATTATTCTTATGAAATAGAGATTTTTAACAGTCACCTCTTTATTATTGAGGCATAGTACAAGAGGTCTTAGGATAACATCAGATTAAATAAGTTATCCAAAAAATACCCCCTCTCAAAGTAAGGGCAGATGTACAACATTTAATTACACACAGGGAGCTTATAGATCAACACAAATACTCCGCATATTTCCCACCCACAGAGAGGAATAAGTGAAGAGCATGCCAAACCTGAACAGTATACCCATCACATCATGCGCCAAGTCCTGGCATAATTGCCTCCACTTTAAATATTATAAGATAACATCAATTCCTCACAAGATTAGCACAAGGGATCCTCAAGTACCAAGGGCACTTCAAGAGGATTTCAAGGGGTTAAAGATACTGAAGAATACCTCATAGATAGTGAAACTCATTGCACAGGAAGCCAATATATTATCCAATATTATGTACATGGGAAAAAAATAAATAAAAATAATAATACATATTAGATAGGTCATCCATAAATACCCCCTCTTTGAGTAGAGGCAAATATATATACACTGGGTACCAATCACTAAGGCATATTAAAGTTGTTTGTAATAACCAGTGAAGAGGAGTTCCTCATTGAGCCCAACTGGTGTGAGGCTCCGTAGTTTATATATCCACTTGGACTTGCATCTCAATAGTTGGTTAGTTGTATTGCCCCCCCCTGATAGTCACATTTATGCTTTCCAGTCTCATAATCCTTAGGCCTCTGGTGCTGCTTCCATGTGCTTCAAGGAAGTGTGCCCCCACTGAAGTTAACGTCTTCCCCTTTTCCCGATCTCTTTTGGCCATGTTGATATTGGAGACATGTTGTTGACACTTCCTCCTCAATTCCTGAGATGTTTGGCCCACATCAAGTTTAGGGCAGTCACATAGAATCACATAGACTGGGTTCCTTGACATGCAGTTGAAAAAAGATTTAATTGGGAAGGGTAGTGTGGCAACACAGACTTCCTCTCGTGCAACTATAAATTGGCACACACTGCAACCCCCACAGGGATACGTGCCATAAGTCCTTCTACCAACCCTGAGTTCCCTTTTGGGTCGTTGGTAGTGACTATGACATAGATGATCCTTTAAATTTGCAGCTCTTCGTGCCACCACTTTGGGGGTAGATGTAATATGTGGAGAAAGTTTTGGCTCACACAACAAGATGTTCCAATTCTTATTCAGTATTCTATATACATTCGACCACTGGTTATTATATGTGGTAATAAGTGATAGGGGTCGATCTGAATCACGCACCTGTTTGTTGAAGAGGCTTTGTCTATCCTTTTGTCTGGCTTCTCGAAACGCCTTTGACACAATTTTCCGTGGGTATTGTCTATTAATGAAACGATTGGTTAAATCCTTAGCCAAATTCTGAAAGTCTGCTGTTGAACTGCAGTTCCTACGGAGTCTAAAAAACTGACCTTTTGGTATTCCATTCTTCAAATGAGTCGGATGGAAACTGGAATAATGTAAAAGGTTATTGGTTGCTGTTGTTTTACGGTACAGGCAGGAGGAGACTCGGTTCTCTTTCACAGTCAGCTTAATGTCCTGGAAATCCACAGTAGAATCAGAGATGGTCGAGGTGAGGTGGATGTTGAGATGGTTGTCATTCAAATCTGCAATGAACTTTTCACATTCCTCTAATGTTCCTGTCCACAAAAACAGAACGTCATCTATATAACGTCGCCAGGTGACTATTTTACTAGAGAACATCTCATGTTGGTAAACCACAGTCTCCTCCCACCATCCCAAAAATAGGTTCGCATATGAGGGCGCACACCGTGCCCCCATAGCAGTCCCGGAAATCTGCCTGTAAAATTTCCTATTAAAGGTGAAATAATTCTTATCAAGGACAAAATGATGCAATTCCAACAAAAAGAGGTTATGCTCACCATCCCTTTGACGTTTATCCAGAAAAAAAGAGACAGCTTGGATTCCTTGGTCATAGGCGATATTCGTATATAGAGACTCTACATCAAGACTAATCAGCCTGGTGTCTTCCGGAACCTCCAATTCTTCAAGGTGCATCATCAAATGTGTTGAGTCTCTTATATAGGAGTCAAGGGAGAGGGCTAACGGTTGAAGAAAATGATCCAAATAAAGACACGGCCTTTCCATGATGCTCCCAATACCGGAGACTATTGGTCTTCCCGGAGGTAGTGTAAGTGACTTAAGCACTTTAGGCAGGATGTAGAAGGTGGGGACCACCGGATGATGGGTGACAAAAAAATCAGCTTCTCTCTTATTCAAGATGCCAGTATGGGTCGCATTTCCTATCAAGCGGTCCAACTTATCCTTAAAAACCCCCATAGAGTCTGAGGGAAAAACATGATAATTATTAATGTTACTTAATTGGCGTAATACCTCCATAGTATACATCTCATGTGGCCACAAGACCACATTTCCAAGACCAGTAGTCTCCGGTATTGGGAGCATCATGGAAAGGCCGTGTCTTTATTCGGATCATTTTCTTCAACCGTTAGCCCTCTCCCTCGACTCCTATATAAGAGACTCAACACATTTGATGATGCACCTTGAAGAATTGGAGGTTCCGGAAGACACCAGGCTGATTAGTCTTGATGTAGAGTCTCTATATACGAATATCACCCATGACCAAGGAATCCAAGCTGTCTCCTTTTTTCTGGATAAACGTCAAAGGGATGGTGAGCATAACCCCTTTTTGTTGGAATTGCTTCATTTTGTCCTTGATAAGAATTATTTCACCTTTGATAGGAAATTTTACAGGCAGATTTCCGGGACCGCTATGGGGGCACGGTGTGCGCCCTCATATGCGAACCTATTTTTGGGATGGTGGGAGGAGACTGTGGTTTACCAACATGAGATGTTCTCTAGTAAAATAGTCACCTGGCGACGTTATATAGATGACGTTCTGTTTTTGTGGACAGGAACATTAGAGGAATGTGAAAAGTTAATTGCAGATTTGAATGACAACCGTCTGAACATCCACCTCACCTCGACCATCTCTGATTCTACTGTGGATTTCCTGGACATTAAGCTGACTGTGAAAGAGAACCGAGTCTCCTCCTGCCTGTACCGTATAACAACAGCAACCAATAACCTTTTACATTATTCCGGTTTCCATCCGACTCATTTGAAGAATGGAATAACAAAAGGTCAGTTTTTTAGACTCCGTAGGAACTGCAGTTCAAAAGCAGACTTTCAGAATTTGGCTAAGGATTTAACCAATCGTTTCATTAATAGACAATACCCACGGAAAATTGTATCAAAGGCGTTTCAAGAAGCCAGACAAAAGGATAGACAAAGCCTCTTCAACAAACAGGTGCTTGATTCAGATCGACCCCTATCACTTATTACCACATATAATAACCAGTGGTCGGATGTATATAGAATACTGAATAAGAATTGGAACATCTTGTTGTGTGAGCCAAAACTTTCTCCACATATTACATCTACCCCCAAAGTAGTGGCACGAAGAGCTGCAAATTTAAAGGATCAACTATGTCATAGTCACTACCAACGACCCAAAAGGGAACTCAGGGTTGGTAGAAGGACTTATGGCACGTATCCCTGTGGGGGTTGCAGTGTGTGCCAATTTATAGTTGCACGAGAGGAAGTCTGTGTTGCCACACTACCCTTCCCAATTAAATCTTTTTTCAACTGCAGGTCAAGGAACCCAGTCTATGTGATTCTATGTGACTGCCCTAAACTTGATGTGGGCCAAACATCTCAGGAATTGAGGAGGAGGTGTCAACAACATGTCTCCAATATCAACATGGCCAAAAGAGATCGGGAAAAGGGGAAGACGTTAACTTCAGTGGCGGCACACTTCCTTGAAGCACATGGAAGCAGCACCAGAGGCCTAAGGATTATGGGACTGGAAGGCATAAATGTGACTATCAGGAGGGCAATACAACTAACCAACTATTGAGATGCGAGTCCAAGTGGATATATAAACTACGGAGCCTCACACCAGTTGGGCTCAATGAGGAACTCCTCTTCACTGGTTATTACAAACAACTTTAATACGCCTTAGTGATTGGTACCCAGTGTATATATATTTGCCTCTACTCAAAGAGGGGGTATTTATGGATGACCTATCTAATATGTTTGTTTTTTTTCCCATGTACATAATATTGGATAATATATTGGCTTCCTGTGCAATGAGTTTCACTATCTATGAGGTATTCTTCAGTATCTTTAACCCCTTGAAATCCTCTTGAAGTGCCCTTGGTACTTGAGGATCCCTTGTGCTAATCTTGTGAGGAATTGATGTTATCTTATAATATTTAAAGTGGAGGCAATTATGCCAGGACTTGGCGCATGATGTGATGGGTATACTGTTCAGGTTTGGCATGCTCTTCACTTATTCCTCTCTGTGGGTGGGAAATATGCGGAGTATTTGTGTTGATCTATAAGCTCCCTGTGTGTAATTAAATGTTGTACATCTGCCCTTACTTTGAGATGGGGTATTTTTTGGATAACTTATTTAATCTGATGTTATCCTAAGACCTCTTGTACTATGCCTCAATAATAAAGAGGTGACTGTTAAAAATCTCTATTTCATAAGAATAATAGATCAGGTGCACTAGAGACTTCCCCTATTATGTGGATATCGTTCAGGCTATTGTGCCTAAGCAATGGAACCTATTATCGCTATATTTTTCTCACCCCTCACCCATACGCAGTAGCGGGATATTGATTTGAGCGCTTCTAAGCAGGTAGGCTTGGGCATTGGGGTGAATGGTGTCCTGTATCATTGTGGTTATAAAGGAGCCTGTTATTGCCGTATTCTTCCTTTTTCAGTCATGAGCACTAGCGGGATATCTACTTGAGCGCTTCTAAGTAGGTGCGCCTGCGCAATGGGGTAAGCGGTGCTCTGTATCCTTGGCAACATTAGATCATGCGCATTAGCAACTTCCGGGACGCAGAAAGGGCCACTGTACTCGTCTCAGCGTGACTCGTGCTGCAGCTGTATCATATACAATGATTTGTAAGTACTATATATACCTGTATCCAAAGGTTACCACATAACTTTTACCCCTGATGAAGTCACTTCGGTGACGATACGCGTCGGGTTGGCCGCATGGGAGCCGGTTCCTTCTTTTCTATTTGAACCTCCTCAGCAGCATATAATGGTATGAGCATGTCCATTAGAAATGTATTACGAGCTCTCTGGTATGGGTTTTGAGCCTCCTACTTTATCTAGGTAATTATTTCAAGTCTTTTTTAGGTTTTGTACCTAGTGGAGTAATTATTGTGATATTCTAGATAGTTGGGATATGGTTGTTTACATATTTATATTTATTGCAGTATTGAACCATCCCATTTGTACACTGTGTACCAATCTAAATTTTTAGGAGTATCTTTGAAAGAGAGCAAGATGGTGTACTATTGGCTTGCTATATGATTATGGAGGTAATTTGATAAGAGACCGTATGCCTGTGTATATAATTCACTGTCTTCCCACTATATTCTCGGGTATATTGTTCTGTTTAATGTGTTTTTTAAATGTTTTTAATCCAAGTTGTGTGGTCCTAGGACCTTGAATTAATAAAATTTGTTATACTTTGTTGATCCCCGCGTCTATGCATGTTTCTTCTCTTTGGTTTGTCATTGCATCTCTTTGACATGCTGCGGGTTGAGCACACATAAAAATTGGTTAGATGGTGCCCTGTTGTGAACTATACTTTTTGGCTCCCTCTTGTGGTCACTAGCGGTATGGCACTTGGATTGTCTTTCCCCAGGTTGGTACTCACCTGGTTCGTTAGGCCTTGGGTGTTCCTATTTAGACTTCCTGGAAACTCAGTCTAGTGCCTGGAATCGATGTAATCAGTCTATGTCTGTTTGCTCCTGTCTCCTGGTCTCCTGATTTTTGCAAGATAAGCTAAGTCCTGCTTTCTTATTTTTGTTTATTTGCATTGCCTTCATTTTAGTCCAGCTTGTTTAAAATGTGATTCCTGATTTTGCTGGAAGCTCAAGGGGGCTGATATTTTCCCCCCACACCGTTAGTCGGTGTGGGGGTTCTAGGATATTCAGCGTGGATATTTTTGTAGGGTTTTTGCTGACCGCATAAGTCCACTTCCTATCTTCTGCTATTAATTTAGTGGGCCTCTCTTTGCTGAATCTAGTTCATTCTTACATTTGTCTTTTCTTCTTACCTCACCGTTATTATTTGTTGGGGGCTTGTATTATAACTTTGGGGTACTTTTCTCTTGAGGCAAGTGAGGTCTTATTTTCTCTGAAAGGGTTAGTTAGTTCTCCGGCTGGTGCGAGACGTCTAGAATCAACGTAGGTACGTTCCCCGGCTGCTTCTAGTTGTTGTGCTAGGATCAGGTATGCGGTCAGCCAAGTTACCACCTCCCTATGAGCTGGTTTTTGTGTTTGCGGACTTAGCTGGAACTCCTGAGATCCTCTACCACTAGGATCATAACAGTGCCCTCTGTTGTGAATTTGCTTTTTGCTCCCTCTAGTGGTTACTAGTTTTTTGACTCTGGTTTTTCTGTCATTCCTTTTATCCGCACCTGGGTCGTTAGTTAGGGGTGTTGCTATATAAGCTCCCTGGACCTTCAGTTCAATGCCTGGCAACGTAGTTATCAGAGCTAGTCTGCTGTGCTCTTGTCTACTGATCCTGGTTCCAGTTATATCAGCTAAGTCTGCCTTTTGCTTTTTGCTATTTGTTTTGGTTTTGTATTTTTGTCCAGCTTGTTGCAAATCTATATCCTGACCTTTGCTGGAAGCTCTAGGGGGCTGGTGTTCGCCCCCCGGACCGTTAGACGGTTCGGGGGTTCTTGAATTTCCAGTGTGGATTTTGATAGGGTTTTTGTTGACCATATAAGTTACCTTTCTTTATTCTGCTATCAGTAAGCGGGCCTCTCTGTGCTAAACCTGGTTCATTTCTGTGTTTGTCATTTCCTCTTACCTCACCGTCATTATTTGTGGGGGGCTTCTATCCAGCTTTGGGGTCCCCTTCTCTGGAGGCAAGAAAGGTCTTTGTTTTCCTCTACTAGGGGTAGCTAGATTCTCCGGCTGGCGCGTGTCATCTAGAATCAACGTAGGAATGATCCCCGGCTACTTCTAGTGTTGGCGTTAGGAGTAGATATATGGTCAACCCAGTTACCACTGCCCTATGAGCTGGATTTTTGTATTCTGCAGACTTCCACGTTCCTCTGAGACCCTCGCCATTGGGGTCATAACAGTTTGCCAGGCCAGTATTAAATGTTTAATGCATTGCAGAAGAGGGATTATAAGAAAGAAGATTCTGAGGTTTTTTTTTCTCCTTCCCCTTTACCTCAGAGTGGCTATGCTTGCTGCAGACATGAATGTCCAGACCTTGATTACAAGTGTGGACCAGCTGGCTACTCGTGTGCAGGGCATACAAGACTATGTTATCAGAAATCCTAGGTCAGAACCTAAAATACCGATTCCTGAACTGTTTTCCGGAGACAGGTTTAAGTTTAGGAATTTCGTGAATAATTGTAAATTGTTTTTGTCCCTGAGACCCTGTTCATCAGGAGATTCTGCTCAGCAAGTAAAAATTGTTATTTCGTTCTTACGGGGCGACCCTCAGGATTGGGCTTTTTCGCTGGCGCCAGGAGATCCGGCATTGGCTGATCTGGATGCGTTTTTTCTGGCGCTCGGTTTACTTTATGAGGAACCCAATCTTGAGATTCAGGCAGAAAAGGCCTTGCTGTCTATGTCTCAGGGGCAGGACGAGGCTGAAGTGTATTGCCAAAAATTTCGGAAATGGTCCGTACTGACACATTGGAACGAGTGTGCACTGGCCGCTAATTTTAGAAATGGCCTTTCTGAAGCCATTAAGAATGTTATGGTGGGTTTTCCCATTCCCACAGGTCTGAATGATACTATGGCACTGGCTATTCAAATTGACCGGCGGTTGCGGGAGCGCAAAACCGCAAATTCCCTCATGGTGTTGTCTGAACAGACACCTAATTCGGTGCAATGTGATAGAAAAACCGCAAATTCCCTCATGGTGTTGTCTGAACAGACACCTGATTTAATGCAATGTGATAGAATCCTGACTAGAAATGAGCGGAAAATTCATAGACGCCGGAATGGCTTGTGCTACTACTGTGGTGATTCTACACATGTTATCTCAGCATGCTCTAAACGTATAGCTAAGGTTGTTAGTCCTGTCACCGTTGGTAATTTGCAACCTAAATTTATTCTGTCTGTAACTTTGATTTGCTCACTGTCATCTTATCCTGTCATGGCGTTTGTAGATTCAGGTGCTGCCCTGAGTCTCATGGATCTCTCATTTGCTAAGCGCTGTGGATTTACTCTTGAACCATTAGAAAATCCTATTCCTCTTAGGGGTATTGATGCTACACCATTGGCAGCAAATAAACCGCAGTATTGGACTCAGGTTACCATGTGCATGACTCCTGAACACCGCGAGGTGATACGTTTCCTGGTTTTACATAAAATGCATGATTTGGTCGTTTTGGGGCTGCCATGGTTACAGACCCATAATCCAGTCCTGGACTGGAAGGCTATGTCAGTCTCAAGTTGGGGCTGTCGTGGTATTCATGAGGATTCCCTGCCTGTGTCTATTGCTTCTTCTACGCCTTCGGAAGTTCCGGAGTATTTGTCTGATTATCAGGATGTCTTCAGTTAGTCTGAGTCCAGTGCACTGCCTCCTCATAGGGACTGTGACTGTGCTATAGATTTGATCCCAGGCAGTAAATTTCCTAAGGGAAGACTGTTTAATCTGTCGGTACCTGAACATACCGCTATGCGTTCATATATCAAGGAGTCTCTGGAAAAAGGACATATTCGTCCGTCTTCTTCCCCTCTTGGTGCGGGATTCTTTTTTGTGGCAAAAAAGGACGGATCTTTGAGACCTTGTATTGATTATCGGCTTTTAAATAAGATCACTGTCAAATTTCAGTATCCTTTACCGCTGTTGTCTGACTTGTTTGCCCGGATTAAGGGTGCCAAGTGGTTCACCAAGATAGACCTTCGTGGTGCGTACAACCTTGTGCGCATTAAGCAAGGTGATGAATGGAAAACCGCATTCAATACGCCCGAAGGTCATTTTGAGTACTTGGTGATGCCTTTTGGGCTCTCCAATGCGCCTTCAGTTTTTCAGTCCTTTATGCATGACATTTTCCGGAAGTATCTGGATAAATTTTTGATTGTTTATCTGGATGATATTTTGTTTTTTTCTGATAATTGGGATTCGCATGTGGAGCAGGTCAGGTTGGTCTTTAAAATTTTGCGTGAAAATTCTTTGTTTGTCAAGGGCTCAAAGTGTCTCTTTGGTGTACAGAAGGTTCCCTTTTTGGGGTTCATTTTTTCCCCTTCTGCTGTGGAGATGGACCCAGTCAAGGTCCGAGCTATTCTTGATTGGACTCAGCCCTCGTCAGTTAAGAGTCTTCAGAAGTTCTTGGGCTTCGCTAACTTCTACCGTCGTTTTATCGCTAATTTTTCTAGCATTGTGAAACCTTTGACGGATATGACCAAGAAGGGCTCCGATGTAGCTAACTGGGCTCCTGCTGCCGTGGAGGCTTTCCAGGAGTTGAAACGCCGGTTTACTTCGGCGCCTGTTTTGTGCCAGCCTGACGTCTCACTTCCCTTTCAGGTTGAGGTGGATGCTTCGGAGATTGGGGCAGGGGCCGTTTTGTCGCAGAGAGGCCCTGGTTGCTCTGTTATGAAACCTTGTGCCTTTTTCTCTAGGAAGTTTTCGCCTGCCGAGCGAAATTATGATGTGGGCAATTGGGAGTTGTTGGCCATGAAATGGGCATTTGAGGAGTGGCGTCATTGGCTCGAGGGTGCTAAGCATCGTGTGGTGGTCTTGACTGATCACAAAAATCTGATGTATCTCGAGTCTGCTAAACGCCTTAATCCGAGACAGGCCCGCTGGTCATTGTTTTTCTCCCGCTTTGATTTTGTTGTCTCGTATTTACCAGGTTCAAAGAATGTGAAGGCCGATGCTCTTTCTAGGAGCTTTGTGCCTGATGCTCCTGGAGTCGCTGATCCTGTTGGTATTCTTAAAGATGGAGTTATCTTGTCAGCTATTTCTCCGGATCTGCGACGTGTGTTGCAGAGATTTCAGGCTGATAGGCCTGAGTCTTGTCCACCTGACAGACTGTTTGTCCCGGATAAGTGGACCAGCAGAGTCATTTCCGAGGTTCATTCCTCGGTGTTGGCAGGTCACCCGGGAATTTTTGGCACCAGAGATCTGGTGGCCAGGTCCTTTTGGTGGCCTTCCTTGTCAAGGGATGTGCGGTCATTTGTGCAGTCCTGTGGGACTTGTGCTCGAGCTAAGCCTTGCTGTTCTCGTGCCAGCGGTTTGCTCTTGCCCTTGCCTGTCCCGAAGAGACCTTGGACACATATCTCCATGGATTTCATTTCTGATCTTCCGCTATCTCAGGGCATGTCCGTTATCTGGGTGATATGTGATCGCTTCTCCAAGATGGTCCATTTGGTTCCTTTGCCTAAGCTGCCTTCCTCTTCCGATCTGGTTCCTGTGTTTTTCCAGAACGTGGTTCGTTTGCACGGCATCCCTGAGAATATTGTGTCAGACAGAGGATCCCAGTTCGTTTCCAGGTTCTGGCGATCCTTTTGTAGTAGGATGGGCATTGATTTGTCGTTTTCGTCTGCTTTCCATCCTCAGACTAATGGACAGACGGAGCGAACCAATCAGACTTTGGAGGCTTATTTGAGGTGTTTTGTCTCTGCTGATCAGGACGATTGGGTGACATTCTTGCCGTTGGCTGAGTTTGCCCTTAATAATCGGGCTAGTTCCGCCACCTTGGTTTCGCCTTTTTTCTGCAACTCTGGTTTCCATCCTCGCTTTTCTTCGGGTCATGTGGAGCCTTCTGACTGTCCTGGGGTGGATTCTGTGGTGGATAGGTTGCAGCAGATCTGGAATCATGTGGTGGACAACTTGAAGTTGTCACAGGAGAAGGCTCAGCGCTTTGCCAACCGCCGCCGCGGTGTGGGTCCCCGACTACGCGTTGGGGATTTGGTGTGGCTTTCTTCCCGCTTTGTTCCTATGAAGGTCTCCTCTCCAAAATTTAAACCTCGTTTTATTGGGCCTTACAAGATATTGGAAATCCTTAATCCTGTATCTTTTCGTCTGGATCTTCCTGTGTCGTTTGCTATTCACAATGTATTTCATAGGTCCTTGTTGCGGCGGTACATTGTGCCTGTAGTTCCTTCTGCTGAGCCTCCTGCTCCGGTGTTGGTTGAGGGCGAGTTGGAGTACGTGGTGGAGAAGATCTTGGATTCTCGCCTCTCCAGGCGGAGGCTTCAGTACCTGGTCAAGTGGAAGGGCTATGGTCAGGAGGATAATTCCTGGGTGGTCGCCTCTGATGTTCATGCGGCTGATTTAGTTCGTGCCTTTCATGCCGCTCATCCTGATCGCCCTGGTGGTCGTGGTGAGGGTTCGGTGACCCCTCACTAAGGGGGGGGTACTGTTGTGAATTTGCTTTTTGCTCCCTCTAGTGGTTACTAGTTTTTTGACTCTGGTTTTTCTGTCATTCCTTTTATCCGCACCTGGGTCGTTAGTTAGGGGTGTTGCTATATAAGCTCCCTGGACCTTCAGTTCAATGCCTGGCAACATAGTTATCAGAGCTAGTCTGCTGTGCTCTTGTCTACTGATCCTGGTTCCAGTTATATCAGCTAAGTCTGCCTTTTGCTTTTTGCTATTTGTTTTGGTTTTGTATTTTTGTCCAGCTTGTTGCAAATCTATATCCTGACCTTTGCTGGAAGCTCTAGGGGGCTGGTGTTCGCCCCCCGGACCGTTAGACGGTTCGGGGGTTCTTGAATTTCCAGTGTGGATTTTGATAGGGTTTTTGTTGACCATATAAGTTACCTTTCTTTATTCTGCTATCAGTAAGCGGGCCTCTCTGTGCTAAACCTGGTTCATTTCTGTGTTTGTCATTTCCTCTTACCTCACCGTCATTATTTGTGGGGGGCTTCTATCCAGCTTTGGGGTCCCCTTCTCTGGAGGCAAGAAAGGTCTTTGTTTTCCTCTACTAGGGGTAGCTAGATTCTCCGGCTGGCGCGTGTCATCTAGAATCAACGTAGGAATGATCCCCGGCTACTTCTAGTGTTGGCGTTAGGAGTAGATATATGGTCAACCCAGTTACCACTGCCCTATGAGCTGGATTTTTGTATTCTGCAGACTTCCACGTTCCTCTGAGACCCTCGCCATTGGGGTCATAACAGCCCTCTATTCTAAGTGTATGCTAATTTCTCCTGAATACGGTGAAAACCCATATGTGGGGGTAACCCACTGTTTGGGCGCACGGCAGAGCTTGGAAGAGAAGGAGAGCCGTTTGACTTTTTCAATGCAGAAATGGCTGGAATTGAGACCGGACGCCATGTTGCGTTTGGAGAGCCCCTTATGTGCCTAAACAGTGGAAACCCCCACAAGTGACCCCATTTTGGAAACTAGACCCTTTAAGGAACTTGTCTAGATGTGTGGGGAGCACTTTAAACCCCCAGATGCTTCACAGAAGTTTATAACGTAGAGCCGTGAAAATAAAAAAATCAAATTTTTTCTACAAAAATGATATTTTCGCCCTCAAATCTTTATTTTCACAAGGGTAACAGGAGAAATTAGACCCGAAAAGTTGTTGTGCAATTTGTCCTGAGTACGTCAATACCCCATATGTGGGGGTAAACCACTGTTTGGGCGCACCGCAGAGCTTGGAAGAGAAGGAGCGCCGTTTGGCTTTTTCAATGCAGAATTGGCTGGAATTGAGACGCCATGTCGCGTTTGGAGAGCCCGTGATGTGCCTAAACAGTAGAAACCCCCCACAAGTGACCCCATTTTGGAAATTAAACCCATCAAGGAACTTATCTAGATGTGTGGTGAGCCCTTTGAAACCCCAAGTGCTTCACAGAAATTTACAACATAGAGCCGTGAAAATAAAAAATCCTTTTTTTTCCCCTCAAAAATGATTTTTTAGCTCACAATTTTTTATTTTCTCAAGAGTAACAGGAGAAATTGGAACCCAAAATGTGTTGTACAGTTGGTCCTGAGTACGCTGATACCCCATATCTGGGGGGGACCACTGTTTGGGTACACATCGGGGCTCGGAAGGGAACTAGTGACGTTTTAAAATGCAGACTTTGATGGAATAGTCTGCGGGCGTCATGTTGCATTTGCAGAGCTCCTGATGTACCTAAACAGTAGAAACCCCCCACAAGGGACTCCATTTTGGAAACTAGACCCCCGAAAGAGCTTATCTAGATGTGTGGTGAGCACTATGAAACCCCAACTGTTTCACAGAAGTTTATAATGTAGAGCCATGAAAATAAAAAAATCATATTTTTTCCACAAAAATGATCTTTTTACCCCCAGATTTTTACTTTCACAAGGGTAACTGGAGAAATTGGACCCCAAAATGTAGTGTGCAATTTATCCTGAGTACGCTGATACCTCATATGTGGGAGGGGGGGCACTGTTTGGGTGCATGGCAGAGCTCGGAAGGGAAGGCGTGCCAATTTGGAATGCAGACTTTGATAGAATGGTCTGCGGGCATTATGTTGCATTTGCAGAGCCCCTGATGTACCTAAACAGTAGAACCCCCCCACAAGTGACCCCATATTGGAAACTAGACCCCCCAAGGAACTTATCTAGATGTGTGGTGAGCACTTTGAAAGCCCAAGTGCTTCACAGAAGTTTATAATGCAGAGTCGTGAATATATATATATATTTTTCCACAAAAATGATTTTTTAAGCCCCCAATTTTTAATTTTCCCAAGGGTAAGAGGAGAAATTGGACCCCAAAATTTGTTGTCCAATTTGTTCTGAGTTCACTGATACCCCATATGTGGGGGGGACCACTGTTTGGGCACACATCAGGGCTCGGAAGGGAAGTAGTGATGTTTTAAAATGCAGACTTTGATGGAATGGTCTGCAGGTGTCATGTTGCATTTTCAGAGCCCCTGATGTACCTAAACAGTAGAAACCACCCACAAGTGACCCTATTTTGGAAACTAGACCCCCCAAGGAACTTATCTAGATAGGTGGTGAGCATTTTGAATGCCCAAGTGCTTCACAGAAGTTTGATGCAGAGCCATGAAAATAAAAAATCATTTTTATCCCCACAAAAATGATTTTTTAGCCCCCAATTTTTAATTTTTTTTTAGCAAGGGTAACAGGATAAACTGGACCCCAAAAGTTGTTTTCAAATCAGTCCTGAGTACGCTGATACCCCATATGTGGGGGAAAACCACTGTTTGGGCACACGGCAGAGCTCAGAAGGGAGGGAGCACCAATTGACTTTTTGAACGCAAAATTGGCTGTCGCGTTTGGAGACCCCCTGATGTACCTAAACAGTGGATCCCCCCAATTCTAACTCCAACCGTAACCCCAACACACCCCTAACGCTAATCCCAACCCTATCCATAACCCTAATCAAAACCCTAACCCCAAAACACCCCTAACCCTAATCCCAACCCTAACCATAACCCTAATCACAACCCTAACGCCATAACACCCCTAAACCTAATCAAATCTCTAAGCCCAACACACCCCTAATCATAATCTCAAACCTAACCCCAACCCTAACCTTAACCCTAATCCCAAACCTAACCCTAATCCCAAACCTAACCCTAATCCCAAACGTAACCCTAATGCCAACCTTAACCCTAATACCAACCCTAACCCTAATCCAAACCCTAATCCCAACCCTAATCCCAACTCTAACTCTAACTTTAGTCCCAACCCTAATTTTAACCCTAACTTTAGCCCCAACCCTAGCCCTAACCTTAACTTTAGCCCCAACCCTAACCCTAGCCATAATCCTAACCCTAATTGGAAAATAGAAATACATACATTTTTTATTTTATTTTTTCCTATCTAAGGGGGTGATAAAGGGGGGGTTATTTACTATTTTTTTTATTTTGATCGCTGTGATAGGATCTCACAGTGACCAAAATAAAACAAGAGGAAGAATCTTCCTCTGCCGGCATGCAAATCACAACGGGCGCACTGCGCATGCGCCCGCCATTTTCTTCCCGGAGAAAGAAGATGACAGGATCCCCGAATCCCCCTATTTCTCTGTCCTCTGATGTGCGATCACATCAGAGGACAGAAAATGACGTGCAGCTTTTTTTGCTTTTTGCGTTCGCCGGTAAACGGTTAATTACCGGCGACCGCAAAACAGGGGTCGGTAAAAACTGACCCCGATCATGTTCTTTGGGGTCTCGGCTACCCCCGGCAGCCGAGACCCCAAAGATGTGCCGGCCGGCGGGCGCACTACGCATGCGCCCAACATTTTTTTCACGGAAAAAGATGGCGGCGCCCATCGGGAGCCACAAGGACCATCAGGGGAGACGGGTGAGTATCGGGGGGCTATCGCGGACCCCATTTCTCTGTCCTCTGATGTGCGATCACATCGGAGGACAGAGTAATTAAATGGGAAATTGCGTTTTTGGGGTTTTTTTGCGGCCGCCAGTAAACGGTTATTTACCGGTGATCGCAACCCTGGGGTCGGTAAAAACCGACCCGAATCATGTTCTCTGGGGTCTCGGCTACCCCTGGAAACCGAGACCCCAGAGAAAATCCAACTCTGGGGGGCGCTATACACTTTTTCCACAGAGCCGTTAATTAACGGCGCTGTGGTTTAAGTAACCTTAACTGCCGCCGTTACAAGGCGTATCGGCGGTCGTTAAGGGGTTAAATGTCTAATATTTCTTCTTGACATTCATCTGACATAAAATATTGGTCCTTACGATAGTTTATATTGCTTAGAGCCACCGAGTCCCATACTCCAATTACTCCAGAGAAGTTTCACCACTATTCATTTTTTTTCCCTAAAGGATGATTGTTCAGCTTGATCATTTCAGTAGTTGTGTTACTGTCTATTGTCAGTTTTGCCAATGACCCATTAACTTATTTAACCCCTCCGTAACAACCCTGCCAGCATCACTGCATGGCCTTACATCCCCACCTGCCTGATACATCAGTTCACTCACCCTGTGCCATGCTGTGAGTTCTGTCTGCTGCTGGCTCCATGCCTTGTGCCTCATGGCTGCTTGCTCTGTGTACACTTCCTGGCTGTGTGCATAGGGGAGCGTAGCTGGCAAATCCAGATTCTTATTGAGAATGTGATCATTTCCCTATGGTATCCCCAGCCAATTGCCTAGAGGCCTCTGATACTTAAGGCGTCCTCACCAATTGGAGGATGCCTGAGCAACCTATTTCCCTCGGTTAGTATTTGCTACTGAGCTGCCAGGTTGTGTCCTGTTACCTGTCTCTGAGGGCTGCAATCTACAGGCCTATATCTGTTCTATTTGTGTATCTGTGTCTGTTCCTGTCTGTACTCTGGTCTATGTCCGTTCTTGTTCTTTCTTTGTCTGTTTGCCATTCCCACTCTGCTGTGTGTACCTCTGTGTTCCCTCTCTGCTCTGCTCACCACAATCAGTGGCTCTGCACCTCTGTGCTCCGCTCAGCACAGCCTGTGGCTCTGCACCTCTCTGCTCTGCTCGCCACAACCTGTGGCTCTCCGCCTTCTGGTTCTTGGCTCTGCCTCCAGCGACTCTGCTCTTGACTCTGCCTCCAGCGGCTCTGCTCTTGGCTCCACCTCCAGCGGATCCACTCTTAGCTCCGCCTCCAGCGGTTCAGCTCTTGGCTCCGCCTCCTTCTCTGATCTTAGCTTTGTCTCCTCCTTCTCTTCTCTTGGCCCTGCCTCCTCCTTCTCTGCTCTTAGCTCTGCCCCTCCATCTCTGCTCTTGGCTCCGCCTCCTACGTTTCTGCTCTTGGCTCCACCTCCTGTAGTTCTGCTTTGCATCCGCTCTTGCGGTCTTGCTCTACCTCCATTCTGCAACTTGCCATACAGGTCCCTACCTGTTCCCATATACCCTCCAGTCTGAACAGGTTCTTACCTGTTTCCATACACCCACCTGTATACCGTTTCCTCCCTGTCCTGCCAGAGTGCCAGCCGTGCCTGCCTGCCTGCGTCTCAGCCGTGCTTGCCTGCCTCATGTGTCTTGTCCCTCGGTGGTATCAGCAGCCACAACCAGACACCACCCTGGAGTGGTACATGGGAGCTACCTGCCGCACAAGTCTCACCTCACCATCAGAGGCTCCAGCGAACACCAAGGAAGCTACTTAGTTACAGCCCTTCCATGGTAGTCTGGTCAGTGGTCCAGTGGGGCCACACCCCGAAAGCCCACGCCAATAGACACTGACAATACAACTAAAATTGTAATTGCAAGATTATTTATTGCAAGGAAACTGATTGCAAAATATTGGGTTAGAGAGGAGCCTCCGGCCAGATGCGAATTCATTGCTCAAACAAACCACATAATTCAACTTGAGAAAAGTTTTACACCAGGAGAGACGAGCTGGATTTCTTCCATACATTATGGCAGCCGTGGTTGGATAGGATTAATTAATGTTATACCAGTATATAGTATTATAGAGTGCAACTTATGGTAAACTGGAACTCTGTTTCATATTGCCAACTATGGACAAATTATTGTTTGCTCCTGATATGGTCTCCATGGGGGGGGGGGGGGGGGTTAATTTACTGTAAAACATAAAATAAGTATGAACATGTGATCTGTTTTAAATCTTGTTATGGTTAATAAAAAATTATCTGATTAAAAAAGGTGTAGTGCTTTCCAATCCAATTGGCTAAAACAGGGAGCAGATTACTGCACACATACCCATACTGCCGGACTGAATGGTACTACACATGCCAGGCACCCTAATCTTAGTGGCTGGGCAGTGCTTGCAAAGCCAAGAACTTCTAGTTCCAACACAATCTCTGTTACCAGCATCGCCTCCAGAATGAGTAAGGCCGCGTCTGGTGTCCGAAGCAGACATTGCAGGAGCAGATACCAGAGTAGATGGGGCACACCATTTGCAGACTCTCTAATATGATAAAATTGCAGAGAACCAGAGCAGATGAAATCCCTATAAAGCGACTCCATTTTGTAAATTATAACCCTCAATGAACTAATCTATAGGAATAGTGACTATTTTGACTCCACTGGCCGTTTTCAGATATTTGCACGCGCAGTGTATGTTGGAGAGTGAAAATTGCAAATATCCCAAGTTATTACCCAACACATAGCGCCCAGATTGTGCTCCAGGAGATACACATACTGTAAAATAAGTGGTTTCTTCTCACTATAGTAATGCCAATGGATGCTTAATGTGGTTTGAGCACAGTCTAGTAAACTGTAAACTGTCATTGTCTTGGTGAATAATTCCGTTTAAGTAGAAATGTTCAAAAATAAAGAATTCAAGGATATTTTATTCTAAAATAATATTTATTATTATTTATTGTTATAGCGCCATTTATTCCATGGCGCTTTACTTGTGAGGAGGGGTATGCATAATTAAAAAAAGTACAATATTCTTAAACAATACAAGTCATAACTGGTACAGAAGGAGAGAGGACCCTGCCCGCGAAGGCTCACAATCTACAAGGGATGGGTGAGAATACAGTAGGTGAGGATAGAGCTGGTCATGCAGCGGTTTGGTTGATCGGTGGTTACTGTAGGTTGTAGGCTTGTCATTAGAGGTGGGTCTTCAGGCTGTTTTTGAAGGTTTCGATGGTAGGCGAGAGTCTGATGTGTTGTGGTAGAGCGTTCCAGAGTGGGGGTGATAGGCGAGAGAAATCTTATATACGATTGTGGGAAGAGGAGATAAGAGGGGAGTAGAGAAGGAGATGTTATGAGGATCGAAGGTTGCCTGTAGGTAAGTACCGGGAGACGAGGTCACAGATGTATAGAGGAGACAGGTTGTGGATGGCTTTGTATGTCATGGTTAGGGTTTTGTACTGGAGTCTCTGGGCAATGGGGAGCCAGTGAAGGGATTGACAGAGGGGAGAGGCTGGGGAATAGCGGGGGACAGGTGGATTAGTCGGGCAGCAGAGTTTAGAATAGATTGGAGACGTGCAAGAGTGTTAGGGGAGGCCACAGAGCAGGAGGTTGCCGTAATCAAGGCGAGAGATGATGAGGGCATAGACTAGGGTTTTTGCAGATTCTTGGTTGAGGAATGTACGGATTCATGAAATATTTTAGAGTTGAAGTCGGCAGGAAGTTGAAAGGGCTTGGATATGTGGTTTGAAGGAGAGATCAGCATCAAGGATTACCCCGAGGCAGCGAGCTTGTGGGACTGGGGAGAGTGGGCAGCCATGCACTGTAATAGATAGGTTCGTTGGGGGGGTCGCGTGAGATGGGGGAAAGATGATGAATTCTGTTTTGTCCATGTTAAGTTTCAGAAATCTAGCGGAGAAGAAGGATTAAATAGTGGACAGACATTGAGGGATTCTGGTTAGTAGGGAGGTGATATCTGGTCCAGAGATGTAGATCTGTGTGTCATCAGCATAGAGGTGATTGTTATGACCCCAATGACGAGGGTCTCAGAGGAACGTGGAAGTCTGCAGAATACAAAAATCCAGCTCATAGGGCAGTGGTAACTGGGTTGACCATATATCTACTCCTAACGCCAACACTAGAAGTAGCCGGGGATCATTCCTACGTTGATTCTAGATGACACGCGCCAGCCGGAGAATCTAGCTACCCCTAGTAGAGGAAAACAAAGACCTTTCTTGCCTCCAGAGAAGGGGACCCCAAAGCTGGATAGAAGCCCCCCACAAATAATGACGGTGAGGTAAGAGGAAATGACAAACACAGAAATGAACCAGGTTTAGCACAGAGAGGCCCGCTTACTGATAGCAGAATAAAGAAAGGTAACTTATATGGTCAACAAAAACCCTATCAAAATCCACACTGGAAATTCAAGAACCCCCGAACCGTCTAACGGTCCGGGGGGAGAACACCAGCCCCCTAGAGCTTCCAGCAAAGGTCAGGATATAGATTTGGAACAAGCTGGACAAAAATACAAAACCAAAACAAATAGCAAAAAGCAAAAGGCAGACTTAGCTGATATAACTGGAACCAGGATCAGTAGACAAGAGCACAGCAGACTAGCTCTGATAACTACGTTGCCAGGCATTGAACTGAAGGTCCAGGGAGCTTATATAGCAACACCCCTAACTAACGACCCAGGTGCGGATAAAAGGAATGACAGAAAAACCAGAGTCAAAAAACTAGTAACCACTAGAGGGAGCAAAAAGCAAATTCACAACAGTACCCCCCCCTTAGTGAGGGGTCACCGAACCCTCACCACGACCACCAGGGCGATCAGGATGAGCGGCATGAAAGGCACGAACTAAATCGGCCGCATGAACATCAGAGGCGACCACCCAGGAATTATCCTCCTGACCATAGCCCTTCCACTTGACCAGGTACTGAAGCCTCCGCCTGGAGAGGCGAGAATCCAAGATCTTCTCCACCACGTACTCCAACTCGCCCTCAACCAACACCGGAGCAGGAGGCTCAGCAGAAGGAACTACAGGCACAATGTACCGCCGCAACAAGGACCTATGAAATACATTGTGAATAGCAAACGACACAGGAAGATCCAGACGAAAAGATACAGGATTAAGGATTTCCAATATCTTGTAAGGCCCAATAAAACGAGGTTTAAATTTGGGAGAGGAGACCTTCATAGGAACAAAGCGGGAAGAAAGCCACACCAAATCCCCAACGCGTAGTCGGGGACCCACACCGCGGCGGCGGTTGGCAAAGCGCTGAGCCTTCTCCTGTGACAACTTCAAGTTGTCCACCACATGATTCCAGATCTGCTGCAACCTATCCACCACAGAATCCACCCCAGGACAGTCAGAAGGCTCCACATGACCCGAAGAAAAGCGAGGATGGAAACCAGAGTTGCAGAAAAAAGGCGAAACCAAGGTGGCGGAACTAGCCCGATTATTAAGGGCAAACTCAGCCAACGGCAAGAATGTCACCCAATCGTCCTGATCAGCAGAGACAAAACACCTCAAATAAGCCTCCAAAGTCTGATTGGTTCGCTCCGTCTGTCCATTAGTCTGAGGATGGAAAGCAGACGAAAACGACAAATCAATGCCCATCCTACTACAAAAGGATCGCCAGAACCTGGAAACGAACTGGGATCCTCTGTCTGACACAATATTCTCAGGGATGCCGTGCAAACGAACCACGTTCTGGAAAAACACAGGAACCAGATCGGAAGAGGAAGGCAGCTTAGGCAAAGGAACCAAATGGACCATCTTGGAGAAGCGATCACATATCACCCAGATAACGGACATGCCCTGAGATAGCGGAAGATCAGAAATGAAATCCATGGAGATATGTGTCCAAGGTCTCTTCGGGACAGGCAAGGGCAAGAGCAAACCGCTGGCACGAGAACAGCAAGGCTTAGCTCGAGCACAAGTCCCACAGGACTGCACAAATGACCGCACATCCCTTGACAAGGAAGGCCACCAAAAGGACCTGGCCACCAGATCTCTGGTGCCAAAAATTCCCGGGTGACCTGCCAACACCGAGGAATGAACCTCGGAAATGACTCTGCTGGTCCACTTATCCGGGACAAACAGTCTGTCAGGTGGACAAGACTCAGGCCTATCAGCCTGAAATCTCTGCAACACACGTCGCAGATCCGGAGAAATAGCTGACAAGATAACTCCATCTTTAAGAATACCAACAGGATCAGCGACTCCAGGAGCATCAGGCACAAAGCTCCTAGAAAGAGCATCGGCCTTCACATTCTTTGAACCTGGTAAATACGAGACAACAAAATCAAAGCGGGAGAAAAACAATGACCAGCGGGCCTGTCTCGGATTAAGGCGTTTAGCAGACTCGAGATACATCAGATTTTTGTGATCAGTCAAGACCACCACACGATGCTTAGCACCCTCGAGCCAATGACGCCACTCCTCAAATGCCCACTTCATGGCCAACAACTCCCGATTGCCCACATCATAATTTCGCTCGGCAGGCGAAAACTTCCTAGAGAAAAAGGCACAAGGTTTCATAACAGAGCAACCAGGGCCTCTCTGCGACAAAACGGCCCCTGCCCCAATCTCCGAAGCATCCACCTCAACCTGAAAGGGAAGTGAGACGTCAGGCTGGCACAAAACAGGCGCCGAAGTAAACCGGCGTTTCAACTCCTGGAAAGCCTCCACGGCAGCAGGAGCCCAGTTAGCTACATCGGAGCCCTTCTTGGTCATATCCGTCAAAGGTTTCACAATGCTAGAAAAATTAGCGATAAAACGACGGTAGAAGTTAGCGAAGCCCAAGAACTTCTGAAGACTCTTAACTGACGAGGGCTGAGTCCAATCAAGAATAGCTCGGACCTTGACTGGGTCCATCTCCACAGCAGAAGGGGAAAAAATGAACCCCAAAAAGGGAACCTTCTGTACACCAAAGAGACACTTTGAGCCCTTGACAAACAAAGAATTTTCACGCAAAATTTTAAAGACCAACCTGACCTGCTCCACATGCGAATCCCAATTATCAGAAAAAACCAAAATATCATCCAGATAAACAATCAAAAATGTATCCAGATACTTCCGGAAAATGTCATGCATAAAGGACTGAAAAACTGAAGGCGCATTGGAGAGCCCAAAAGGCATCACCAAGTACTCAAAATGACCTTCGGGCGTATTGAATGCGGTTTTCCATTCATCACCTTGCTTAATGCGCACAAGGTTGTACGCACCACGAAGGTCTATCTTGGTGAACCACTTGGCACCCTTAATCCGGGCAAACAAGTCAGACAACAGCGGTAAAGGATACTGAAATTTGACAGTGATCTTATTCAAAAGCCGATAATCAATACAAGGTCTCAAAGATCCGTCCTTTTTTGCCACAAAAAAGAATCCTGCACCAAGAGGTGAAGAAGACGGACGAATATGTCCTTTTTCCAGAGACTCCTTGATATATGAACGCATAGCGGTATGTTCAGGTACCGACAGATTAAACAGTCTTCCCTTAGGAAATTTACTGCCTGGGATCAAATCTATAGCACAGTCACAGTCCCTATGAGGAGGCAGTGCACTGGACTCAGACTCACTGAAGACATCCTGATAATCAGACAAATACTCCGGAACTTCCGAAGGCGTAGAAGAAGCAATAGACACAGGCAGGGAATCCCCATGAATACCACGACAGCCCCAACTTGAGACTGACATAGCCTTCCAGTCCAGGACTGGATTATGGGTCTGTAACCATGGCAGCCCTAAAACAACCAAATCATGCATTTTATGTAAAACCAGGAAACGTATCACCTCGCGGTGTTCAGGAGTCATGCACATGGTAACCTGAGTCCAATACTGCGGTTTATTTGCTGCCAATGGTGTAGCATCAATACCCCTAAGAGGAATAGGATTTTCTAATGGTTCAAGAGTAAATCCACAGCGCTTAGCAAATGAGAGATCCATGAGACTCAGGGCAGCACCTGAATCTACAAACGCCATGACAGGATAAGATGACAGTGAGCAAATCAAAGTTACAGACAGAATAAATTTAGGTTGCAAATTACCAACGGTGACAGGACTAACAACCTTAGCTATACGTTTAGAGCATGCTGAGATAACATGTGTAGAATCACCACAGTAGTAGCACAAGCCATTCTGGCGTCTATGAATTTTCCGCTCATTTCTAGTCAGGATTCTATCACATTGCATTAAATCAGGTGTCTGTTCAGACAACACCATGAGGGAATTTGCGGTTTTTCTATCACATTGCACCGAATTAGGTGTCTGTTCAGACAACACCATGAGGGAATTTGCGGTTTTGCGCTCCCGCAACCGCCGGTCAATTTGAATAGCCAGTGCCATAGTATCATTCAGACCTGTGGGAATGGGAAAACCCACCATAATATTCTTAATGGCTTCAGAAAGGCCATTTCTAAAATTAGCGGCCAGTGCACACTCGTTCCAATGTGTCAGCACGGACCATTTCCGAAATTTTTGGCAATACACTTCAGCCTCGTCCTGCCCCTGAGACATAGCCAGCAAGGCCTTTTCTGCCTGAATCTCAAGATTGGGTTCCTCATAAAGTAAACCGAGCGCCAGAAAAAACGCATCAAGATCAGCCAGCCGGGGATCATTCCTACGTTGATTCTAGATGACACGCGCCAGCCGGAGAATCTAGCTACCCCTAGTAGAGGAAAACAAAGACCTTTCTTGCCTCCAGAGAAGGGGACCCCAAAGCTGGATAGAAGCCCCCCACAAATAATGACGGTGAGGTAAGAGGAAATGACAAACACAGAAATGAACCAGGTTTAGCACAGAGAGGCCCGCTTACTGATAGCAGAATAAAGAAAGGTAACTTATATGGTCAACAAAAACCCTATCAAAATCCACACTGGAAATTCAAGAACCCCCGAACCGTCTAACGGTCCGGGGGGAGAACACCAGCCCCCTAGAGCTTCCAGCAAAGGTCAGGATATAGATTTGGAACAAGCTGGACAAAAATACAAAACCAAAACAAATAGCAAAAAGCAAAAGGCAGACTTAGCTGATATAACTGGAACCAGGATCAGTAGACAAGAGCACAGCAGACTAGCTCTGATAACTACGTTGCCAGGCATTGAACTGAAGGTCCAGGGAGCTTATATAGCAACACCCCTAACTAACGACCCAGGTGAGGATAAAAGGAATGACAGAAAAACCAGAGTCAAAAAACTAGTAACCACTAGAGGGAGCAAAAAGCAAATT